>NC_050476.1:1830000-2130000 GCF_013373865.1 Monomorium pharaonis
TTTTGGTAATAATAATGCAAACAGTGCTTAGGCCACGGTCATGTAAAAGACAAATCTGGCGTGTAAAACGTTTGAAACTTCCGACATGCATTTAGTAACAAGATATACCTGATACTTCTGGCATCCTAAAGCAGTTGTGTCATCAACTGAGATCACATTGACGGTCACCTGTCGCTTTTTAAATAATTTATTCGATTGTAAGACGCGGACGTGGAGAGTTTTATTCACTTTTCCTAAAGTTCATGTATTTTTTGGAGTAACATGGAATTCCATGAAATTGAAAATCTAGAGAAAATTTATTTATAACATCTAAAATTTTTCAGATGCTGAAATCAAGATTCTTAAAGACAAGTCTGTACAAGTTTGGATCCTTACCCCTTCGATTTGAACTCTTAGATACTTTGAGCTTTCGGTGATCCTTGAGCTTCTCGGAACGCTAAATTTACACGAGCAGCTCCGCAAAATGTGCGTCGGATTTTTGTAACAAATAGCCGGAAAGCCGGCTGTTCGACGTCATTGGATTTTTGTATGCATGACCGTACCCGACGCAATTGTTCGCATGAGAAAAGGGCACATTATTCGAGCGATCGAAGCACAATGTCATGCGACGAGAAGACTCTGTTGCGTTGGTTGACGGCCAGTGTCAATGTCACCGAAATCGATTACGAAATCTCGACCACTCCTGTCAAAATTACACTAAAAAGTGATATCCGTTCTTGTACCTCTTATTCCGCTACCTCAGGTGGCTGCTCAATTCCATTCACGAAAGATAAAAGTGCGCTCTGTGGAAAACTACAGGACTTACTTAATTAATTAATTTTTTTCTACAAGGATGCGCCGTACCTTTGTTTTATTAGCCTTGATACGCGATCGCGTTCCGGTTGCAATTGCTGCGTGCGTGGAAGGTCCAGGCGGGATTCTGCTTGCACAAACCAACAATATAAGACGACAAATATCGACTGATAAGATAGTGGCGTACAGTACAATTGTCTCGAAAACGGCCTCGTGACGTTGGAAAAGGATAGCGAAAGAAAGGGATTATCCACGCGGTGAACGGACGCGCGCGAGATAAAATTTAAAATCATCCGAATCCAATTTTTTTCAAACGCGCATACATATAATTATTCTTTTTTCAGAATTACTGCGCAAACATTATGTGCCCAGTGTCGACCACAACGAATCCGAGATCCTGCAGAAGATCACCGAGTACTGTGGCAAGTCGGTCTACAATTACACCGAAGGCGAAATCGACCACCTACAATGGGACTTCTACAACAGCTTTTATTTTGCTTACACGGTCGTTAGCACTATCGGTAGATATCTAGCAATCGAAGCGTTCAAATAGATCATTAAGATGTACCTAGAATCAGTTTTTATCTAAAGTCAATGAACTTATAGCCTTACGCTATTTTTTCTCCGTATCCTTAATTATCAAATTATCCAAGTTTTTATGTTTTATTTGTCTCGAGTACACAGAGAGTTTATAGATGTTCCAAGAAAACGTTTGAAGGCGTTGCCTAAATTTAGTTGAAGAATAAATAAATGCCGTCGAGTCATATAATTCAAGATCCATTAATTTTGATAATATATTTAAAAAATCATATGCGTAATAAAATTAATCATTTTTTTACAACTTATATTTTCAATGAATTAACAAATCTTAAATTATTATGATTTTTCTTCGAAGTAAGGCTCTCAATAGCTTTCTTTTTTTTTTTTTTTAATATGCAGGATATGGCAATTTGGCACCCACAAACACTCTTAGCCGCATCTTGATGATCTTCTACGGGCTTATAGGCATCCCGATGAACGGGATCCTGTTGACGCAGCTGGGCGAATTTTTCAGTCGCGTGTTCATCAGGGCCTATCAGAAGTACAAATCCTACAAGCAACGTCAGTCGTGCTCCGATTATCCCACTAAAAAATCGATACCGCCCGAGACGCGTAAGACAATGAGACTGGCCGCTCAGATCTTTCTCTATCTGACTCCCGGCTTCATCATCTTCATCTTCTTTCCGGCGATCCTGTTCTCGCATTACGAGAGATGGTCCTACGATCAATCGGTCTATTACGCCTTTGTCACCCTCACGACCATCGGTTTCGGCGATCTCGTCGCGGGTATGTGTCCTATCTTATCGATTTTCCTCGTATACGCGCATGGAACCCGATTAACTTATTTTTTTATCGGTTGCGAGAAGTTTTTTGTTTTCGTAAGTCATGCATGCAAGTAGCGGAATCGCATGTTCTTTAGACAGTTCTCGGAAATAGCTCTTTGTTTATTTTATGTATGATATAATGTATCGTTTATATCATTTATTCAGTCATAATTCAAGCTATTGCACTGACATATAGTAAAAAACTGCGATAAAATTGATATCGATTGCGACGTAACTAAAAAATTTTAAAATTTGGTTGGCTACAATAACATCGGTTGCAAAACTTTGTTTTAAAATAAAAATATTCGAATGATTATAGATTATAGATTATGCTATTATATAATCGATAATTGTTGAACAAGATAATACTTTTGAGATCAAACATTCCACACAAAGATATCATATAGTACAATGAAGAAATAAATAAATAAATTAAATATATTTTTACTTTATATATACTGAACAACAAAATATTGTCCGTTTTAATTCAGATTCTGAGAAAGAAAAAAAATTAATGTCTAATCTAATTTGAGAAGAAAATGAATAAATACGAATTTGCTATGTGCGAAGCATTTATCCTTAGTAAAAATATACAAAATACAAAATTTACAAATTTATTATTACATTTATTTGATTTGATTTGATAACATTAGGCCACTTGAGACTATACGTTTGATATAAATTTCGTCAGCTTGTTTGATAATATTGAAACGGAATAGACTTGTACTCTTATCATATACATCAATCGCTTCGAAGTACAATCTATGAGCTTACCCGTTTCCGCCTAATTAAAAGACGAATGTTTTCAATCCTTGTGTATGCTCACGTAGGAAACAGATCCTGACAAGTAAGTAACATTCTTCATACGTTGTAAATTAAAAAGTAGTGTAATTGCATATATAATTGTACAGCTATAAAAATATAATTAAAAATAAAATATGAAATATAAGAAGTAAAAAGATAAAGTTAACAATAAATCAATTCAAATATTTAAAATGTTATAATTACAAATTTTTATATTAATATTATTAATAAAGTTTCCAATCGATTATAACTCATTTAATGTTGATCATTATTATTATATATCCTCTATAATTTAAATATTGGATTTATTTATGATTTTTAAATGTGAAAATTATTTAAAACTTATATTTCTAAAACAAATATTTTCAAGGTTAATTGAAATTAAATTTGAGTGAAAATTGATGAAGATGATAAAGGAAGAACCGTTTGCATTATGAAGATCTTCCACTATTTTAAACTTTTTCTGCTTAAAGGCCAGGATAATACGAAGGGGAGTGGACCGTTCTTTATCATGTATAAGATATTTCTGATTTGCTGGATATCCTTCGGGCTGGGCTACATTGTCATGATAATGACATTCATCGCTCGCGGTATGCGCAGCAAGAAGATTACGAGGCTCGAGCACAAACTAGCGATGAATCTCAAGCTTACGCAGAGCAAGATTTGGAACGAGTTCAACAAAGAGGTCAACTACCTGCGCCGCGTTTTTAATGAGTTACAGCTCTCTAAGGTCAAAGTATGTGACCTGGTTACTTGCACCAGACATCCTTAAGCAACTGCATATTTTTACTGCAAAAATATATTTACATACATTTTTATAAAAATATTTTATTATCTTTTTATATATTTTTTAAAGTTTGCTCGAAACCTCACTAAAATTAGACGATTAATGTTTTCTTAATAACTTTATAAAATTCTGTTTTATAATTGTCTCCATGTTATAAACATAACTTACTTTTTAATTTCTCTCTCCAGTTATATTTAATTTAATAGTTAAAGCTGATGATATAAAAAATATAAAGTATAATGTGACTGATAATAATTTAATCAAATATAATTTTTTGCATTATTATTTTTACCTATATTTTTATCTATTTATATATAACCAATTATATAATACTAGTTTAATATTGATTAGTTATTTAATATTCTTTTTTACTTTAATCAGAGAGTATATGTGGATGAATACGAGTCCGAGGAACCTCCGGCGAAATTTCCACGCAGCAATAGTTTTCCGAATCTCCGAGACTTAACAATTGGATACGGGGATAGTTTTATACCGCACCCAAGACGACGAGCTAACAGCGAAGTAGTACCAACGGTAAGCTATAATTTTCTTTATATACAAATATGATATTGTAATCTTATAAATATTGTAATAATATTTTAAATAACGCGTTATTGAAGGATGTACTGACACGTGTGGTGTCCGAGACGGATCTTCAAAGAATAGACAAGAACGCGACATTTGCCGCTCATGCCATAGTGCAACCAGCAGAACTCTTGGCGCGCTTGGTGAATATCCTCGGTTACATACCACCACGGGACGATTTTGAGTGGGATCAAACCGAAGAACAGATCAATGCACAGAACGAGACACAACAGAGTAAATCGGGCGCTCAAGGCCCGGTCAATAATGTTCCACGATGGACGATCGGCGGTGAAAAGCTTTCTTTCGCCAGGCCTCGATCCAGAGCGGCCAGTGAAATACGACTGCATACCATGAAAGACGATTCTATTCAACGCAATACTGAATGGACCTGGTCCGGTGTAGCCTCGACAAAGCTGCAGGAGATGATGAAGGATCGCGATACGACCGTATCCTCAAAGGACAACAAACCGTACAAAAAATTCGCGTCGCTTGCTTTGCCGATCACTGCGCCCAAGAACTTCTTCCCTAGATGGAGAAAACAATTCGCGAGCAAGAGATCGTCAGACGTCGGTACTAATGTGACGAATACGAGGAAAGCCGAAACAACATTTGACGACAGTGAAAAGAGCAATCAGCAGCAGAATAATTCGATCGGTCCGCTACCTTCATACTTGGATGAAAGGCGCGATTCAATTTCGAGGAGGCCGCATTACTATACGCACACTGGTGGTAACTTGCCGAGTTACTTGGAGGGTAATAATTTGTTGGAAGAAACGAGTCTGGCAGATTTTCTCAGAGCATTGACTGCTCTTCACGCACGCGTAGGAACGGTTCCTGACGAGTACGTCGCCAAACCTAAAAGAAAACTGGGAACAGCTTGCTTGAGCCCGCCGAAGTTACCTAGTCTTTTCACTCTTTTCTCAAATGCGCCTGGTTCAATTTCGGCAAATCAGAGCAATCAGAATACCGTTACAGGAGTACCATCGAGTCGAAGAATGTCCCTCAAATTGGCTGATAATTCCGGTTCCAGCACGCCTACCTCTTATATCAGGAAGGGAAGCGTTCCTGTAAGGCCTAGAAGATTCTCTTTGAGACCAGTAGTGACTCCAGTGAGTCCTCCGACGCCGCCTGATTACGGATCACCACGATCACCGGTAAATTTACACTATTAAATTTCTGACTCACTATTAAAATTTGACAATTATAAAATTTTCATAACTGATACAAATTGAAAACCTTGAAATAAATTGCATTAAAACATAAACATATAATAATTAGTAATTTAGCGTAAATGATAGTACTTTTAAGACTTATTTTATAAAAATTTTTTAAGCTACGACTCTCTCAAAGAATGGATAATCGAAATCAAGAACCCATCTCAATGGAACCCTTCATTTCTGTGTCACCGAGAGAACCACTCGTGAATATGGAAGGTCTGCCGGGAATTTCATCACCAATTTTACAGCCATCCGATAACCGACGTTTCTCCATAAGACCTGCTCAACTCGGCACGCAACCGAGTCCGTCGAGCACTAAATCTACGCCATTGCACACACCTAAACCGCTACCAAAATGGAAAGCGGGTATGCTTCAGCGACAGATCACTCAGATGAATCTACATCGTCGCACCAGGGCGTTCAGCCTCGGTGATGTTTATTCCGATAAACATGAGAAGACCACTCCACCCCTTAGTCCGCTCGCTAAAGACAACACCAAGATCGTCGACAATAGCAAACCGAGTAGCTCGAATCAGAAAACAGTGACTATCATGTCACCGGCGGAGGAGATAAATATGATGACGAAAAATGAATTTCAAGGTTCCGCGGTACTTTCTTCGAGCTCAAGAGACGATAAAACTGCAGGGAGGGATCAGGAAGGTGTAATTTCGTCGATTAATCCTTTTGTTCTTGGGATTTCCAATGAGCCACCTGCAGCATTAAATGAGACTATGATATTAAACATGTATAAGGATGGAATATACTCCCAAGAAGATTCTATACCAGTTTATGAATCAGTTTACAAGCCGCCATCTTCTGTATTCGAGCAAAAATTGGTAAAGTTAAACGATGAATTGGATAGGACACTGCAAAGAGAACTTCAGGAGACAAATGTCGATTTCAACGAAGTTCCTATTAAAACGGAGAAGAAACAGAATGATACACACATATATGTAATTGATAATTTAGGTGCTTCGGCGAGCAATGGAAGTTCTCCAGAATCGAGAAAAGATAAGCCTAGCGTGTTGATAGGCTCGTATAAGTCATCGCTACAAGAGACGATACAAAAGCCGACGATTAATCCATTCGAACAGTATAAAGCTATGACAAGAACTACTCAAAAGAAAGAAGATGCGGATTTAAAGGAAGTTAAAGTCGAAAAACCTGGTGATAAATAAAAGGAAAAATTCGTAATCATACTATACGCAATTCAATAATTAAAGAAAACTAGTAATTTTAAAAAGTAGAAAAATTTAGAGGTTTGTCAGCAAAAATGTCGAAACACTGACAATTTTTAAGATAAATACTATTTATAGATATAATTGATATTTTTGCTAAGAAAATATTGTCTCTACATTTTACGAAAAATAACCCTTTTCCTTATATTTATTCAAAAGAATAATTTATAAAATCAATATAGAAATCTTGTTCGTTGGAGATTTGCAGCTCTGCTACATCTACTGCGTATGCAAGAAATAATATCCTACGTATATTTAAGAACTTTAGAAATATAGTAGTTAACAAATTCGTGTTTTACTTCAAAACACTACGTAATTTATTAAGACTGTACATATAAAATATAATTTTATGCATTTAATATGCAAATTATGAGAAGATTATAATTTAGCAATAAGACAAAGAGCTTTATGAAAAACTGTCTTCATCGATATACATAAATATCTAATGTTCCAGACTAGTCGAATTTCTAGCAATTTTCAGGATAAATGCACATTTTATGAGATAACATAAATATAATGATAATTATTAGAAATATAAATAATGTGCCTATTTTTAAGTTTTAATTTAAACTTGATAAGAGAAAACTGTGATATATAATAAATAAGACGTGCCTCATTTTCACAATATAGTGAAACAAATTACTTAGAAGATATTATATGTGTATGTGTGTATATTTTATATATATATAATGTATATTAATAAATAATTAAGAAATAAAGTTTTTTAAATCTGGAATCTATTTTAATTTGAGAATTGGACATTAATTACACGAAATACTGTTTTTCGGATTAATAATTTTCCTATCGCAGTTTAAACATTATTTAATTGCAATCTTGTGACTCGTACATTTATCGTGTAATCACATTTATTCCGTTAAATCTTGAAATCAATGTTTGAATATAATATCGGCAAAGGAAGGAACGAGACATATTTTACGAAATTTATAACATTTTATTGATAAGTTTTCTTGCAGAATAAATTATAAAAATGTATTTGGTTTCTCAAGCAGTAGCTCGAAGCTGCGTATTATTACCAGTTAAATTAAAATCTGGTCAAACGCCAGATTTTATCCAGAGAAATTCAATCAAAGAATTATCTATATGAAAATTGTCTATATGTCGCACGCAAAGTGTAGAGCATTGTTACAGCTCCTTGTGCATTCACTTATTGTACCTCATTGTTAGCATCTATTGGTGACAAAAAGATTATCACGGTTGTTTCATTTAGCCTGTTATGCGAAGTACATACAAATAAAATTACAAATAAATTTATAAAGAAATAAAAATAAATAAACTTTTCCAGTGCGCGCGGATTGAAATGATACTAAATGCAGTATAAATATACATGGTTTCTTGTACTGATGTAAATCTCTCGACAGTGAGAGAAACATATACAAGAAGGAAGTGCTACGACGTGTTTAGCCGTCTTCGAATTTCCTCGACAAGATTGCTTCGTAGCACGCGAGTTTCCTCTCGTGTCGAGACGACTCTCAGTGTAACTTCACCCTTTGCTAGCTCGCCCTCTCCGACGATTATAGCTAGCGGGATGCCATTCTCTTCACAATGTTGCAATTGCGCCAACAGTTTAGCATTCTTTTTATAGGACTGCTCTGCCTTCACGCCTGCCTGCCATAGATCCGCTAGTATCTTCATTCTTTCTTCATGCAGATTCTTCTGCGCGCTCGCCACGAACACCTCAATCTCGGCAGTGCGAGTCTTCAGGCCTTTGTTTGCCAGTTTCGCCTCCATAACGCTGAATATTCGCTCCACACCCACCGACACGCCGACACAAGGCACATTTTTGTTTTTGCTGTCAAACATGCCCACTAAATTATCATAGCGGCCGCCCCCTGCCACGCTACCAACACCAATATCATCTCCTACAAAGAATTAACAAAAGTTATCAATATTATTTCGCCAAAATTATTTCATATTCTATTTTATTATAAATATAGAAAAAAAGATAATTAAAAAATGTTATGTACCGCTTAATATAGCTTCGTAAATAACACCCGTGTAGTAATCGAGTCCTCTCGCGAGACTCAAATCAAACTTAATTTTATCGAGAATTCTGTAGATGCCACAGTATTTCAGCAACAGTTCCATGGAGTCTAAACCTTGTACAGCGACGGGCTGTTTCATCAGCTCTTTGTCTTTCCTCAACTCGGCTATCAGTTCCACTCCACCGGACTGCGAAACGTAATTGCCGACCTTATCGGCGATACGCTCATCCAATCCCTTCTCGTCTGTCATCTCCTTCTTCACTTCCTCCCACGGGGTTTTGTCTAGCTTGTCCACGGCGGAGCAGATACCACGGAATTTACTCGGTGGCACGCCGCATGCAGCGAATATACCATCCAGCAGAGACCTGTGATTCACCTTAATTAAGTATGATCCTAGATTCAGGGCCTCTAATGCTTCACATACAACCTTGATGCACTCTACATCCGGTAGCATCAGATCATATTGACCAGCAATGTCGAAATCCTTGAAGCATTAAATCAAATATCAATATCAACGAAATAAAACGTCTCTGGAACATAATAGCATACACATATTGCACTTACGCATTGGTAAAATTCTCTGTATCTGCCTTTCGTCGTGGCTGGGTTATCTCTTCGGTAAACCTTGGCAATATGATATCTCTTAATGGAAGAGATCTTATTCATGGCCAGATACCTTGCGAAAGGAACTGTTAAATCGTATCTAAGTGCAAGGATCTCACCACCTTGGTCCTTCAGGTCGTAGATGAGTTTAGAATCTTCACCATATTTACCCGTCAAGACATCCTGTGTAACAAGATTAATAATAACAATATTAAAATTAATTACGACATTGTTATTACGACAAAATTATGACATTGTTTTGGACCTTACCTTCAATTCGAATACAGGCGTATCTATCGTTTCGGCGCCGTGACGCTTGAATACTGATATTATTTTCTCCAGTACTCCCAATCGCAGTGCCATTTGTTCTGGATTATAATCCCTTGTGCCTTTCGGCGTTTTGAGGATAAGCTTGTGAGGGCAGCCATTCTCCTCTCCCAATTGTGCCTTCAGATCTAACAACTTGGCGACTTCCTCTGCTATCTATGAACAGACAAACGAGAATGCGTCGTTAATACGGAGTGTGTCGTGACATCGCTCTCACTCTCAATTATTCAGGGTACGATATTCGGGAAACGTCGTACCCACCTGTGACGTCGTGGACATCGGTACGTTGCGATTGCGTTTCCACATGACGAGGAAAGAATTGTTGCGCATCAGGCGTAACATCGTGAATGGATGGAGAAAATTACAAGGCAACCAGAATGAAAGAGAAAAGCCCCCTCAATGTTGATTTATCAAACTAGTCCAAACAGCAGAGATAATATCAGTAAGCAAGCTAGCAAGAGACTGCCATTAACTATTGCCACAGTCTACAGTTCGTTTTTAATCCTTTTTCTTTTATAAAAACTTCAAGTTTATAGAATTTGAGAAGAATGCAAGGAATCTCTTAGGAAATTTAACTTCTCAGAAGAGAATGTATTTACTTTCCATATCTAATTTTTGCCATGTAAAAGCTTTTACACAAAAAAAGAAACATCAAGTATCAAATTAAAATTAATGTATTCTATTTAACAATCATTATTTTGCATATAAGCAAAAATTATTATGACAATCATACTTACAATTATGATAATAATCTTACTTATATGTAATTTAATCTTTAAGGAATTTGATCTTAAATTTTAGCAAAATGTTATTTTTATTTCAATAGTCTAAAAAGCATATTGTTTAATAATAATAGTATCAAATAATTCTATTTATTATATGTGGTTTGAAGATATTATTTTTTTCTTTAAGCTCTCATAGACGTTATTAAATATAATGAGATTATATCTGTCTTGATAAAACTATACAAAATTCTTCATGTAAACAAATCTGTTTAACGTTACATAATCTCATTTTAATATTTAACATTTCAAAAATAAAGATATTCTCAGAACAAAAATGTTCTTTTTCTGTGTATGTGCTTTAGCCGAAAGAGTTTTCCCACATGTTCGCCACAGCACAATAATTTTGCAATAATTTATAGCAGCTCTGCTTGCAAGCAACTGGCGGCTGCCTCACCTTTTTGTCTAGCGTACTTTTGTTAACATAACGAGTAAAACCCTTCAACCACTCGAGCTTTTCCACCAGAGAAGCGAGCGGCAGCGCTTCCGCATTAGGAAACGACAGACGCTCCTCCCGAGTAAAACTCTTCATGTTAATATGCCACCTGCTGAGATGCGGCCATCTCGCAAGCTCGTCGTCGAGGACGACGCGCAACGTGTCGAATAGTTCGGCGTCCTTGGACGTTGGGCACCAACCGCACACATAGCTGACGTCCGCAAGATTATCGTTTAGGCTTTCTAACTCGACATTTATATCAGACTGCTCTCCATACTCCTGAGAAACGAGACGACTCTCTCTAAAAGAAAGGTTCGGAGAACATTGGCGACAAAAAAGGGAAAAAGAGAAATCTATTCTTCGCGCCCGTCCTTGGAAGAGATCGCTGTTACATTGCGAGGGGCCTGTTGCATCATGTCCACCGTCATGAAAGATCTGTTCGTTCAGATTGCATTTTCTTTGTTAGACAAGGGGAATCGGTTACGCTTTCACACCTCCGGAAGGTTTTAGAACGAAAGGGAAACCAACAGACCCGATGACTAGGTGACACAAAGAAATCCAGAGAAGTGTGAACCCAGGAAGCATGACGCAAGGCAACGCGAGGCGAGAACACGTTCGAGGTTTAAACGTTTACGGTGAAAAGCGCGAGGGACCACTTTCAAACCGATTTCACGGAAGGAAGTCAAGGTGACACGATGACAGGGTGTAATTGAGACACGGCCGCGGAATCGAGGCCCCTCTCCGAAAGCGAACAGGAGAAAGGAGGTACATCTGTGACACGCGGGGCGCCTCGTAGGCCTCCAGGATTTCTCGCGAAAGGGTTGGAGGGAAAAGGGTGAAATAGGGTTAGGTGTCCTCGCGAAGGTCCGCGTACCTGCGTGTTGTCGGCTTTCGTGGCCTTCAGTCGTCGCACCACCTCGCCCTGCTCTTTCACGCGAGACAGTAATGTATCCCTCGTCGTTTCGTCAGCCATCGCGCTAAGCGGAGCAACAGCACCGCACGCGGTATCCCAGGACACAGACAGAAGCCCGATTCCGTGCGTTCCGTTCGCCAGCGCGTTACTTTATAGCCCGAGCCGCCTGTAGAACGACCGAACGAGCGCTTCCAATCGCGGCGTACTTCACTCAACTTCACTCGAGAGAGCCGAGAGGCTCGACTGTAGGCTCGACTTGCGATTCTTGCGAAACAAATTCGCCGATCGCGTTACTCCCATATTTAATTGAAGTGAACGCGCATAGCCACGATGCATGTATGAGTGAAAGTGTGGGAGTCGTGGGAGAAGCAGAAAAAAAAGATGAAATAGTAAGGTCTGCTTACTTGACTCAGAACGAAATAGTCACAAATGGAATGTTGAGGTGAAAAAGGAAGAAAGATGAAAAAGGCCCAGAAAGTTCAACCGTGAAGAATCCTTTTCATGTAGCTCACAAAATGTTCTTCAGGGAATAGGAACTGTTATAGTAGAAAGAAGTGTAGCGATTCACGCGTCTGAAGTTTCGGAGCATGACGTAACCATCAAATTTCAGACGCAGCAAATTCAGACTAGTCGTTTCCTATGCATCTATATGTAGGTGAAGGAAAGACATGCTAATATATGTGTGTTGATTAAAAATTCGAATTTCGATCGAAAATTTATTTGTACAATATAATTTTGATTAGTTCGGTGTTCGCACACAGGCGTACGCATCTCGACACATCTCGATCGTAGCAAAAGGAACGTAGCTGTAATCAGCTGTAATGATGGGAGGCGTGGAGCGTGGAGCACCGTGGAGAAAGATCTTCCAACAATGCACCAATGACGTTACGCGGCCAACTTCATGGTGCACGATACGCGTGACAAAAACGAAATACCACGTGGAATGTATAACAAAAAAAAACTGGACCCGTATAACCTTTATATTGATTTTAGCTTGATCAAAATAATTTAAGCTCGAGATCTTAATCGTTTAAACATTGCAGTTGCGGGAATCTGATTGAATTGTGTGTAATTAAATAAAATAATTGCTATTTTTGTATATTTTGTATATTATACATATACATAATATAATATCAAATTAGTAATAAGATTTTTTTTCATAAATTACGTATATGATTCATTATCTTTATTTGAATGTATATAATAACGTATATTTAAACATTTTTAGTCGTAATATTTTATTATTCTAAGGCACGTGTATGTAAAATTAACTGACTAAATTTGTTCGCTTCAATGACATCGTAACTCTTGTTAACGTAAATGTATCAATGCGATTTATTATCTATTCGATCACGCTTCAACCTCTTTAATTTATGCGCAGTTACGTTTTGCCTGTAATCAATCTTTCCGAAGCTGTTCGGAACGCGCACGATCGGATTTTACGGGAATTACGGCCGATTTCACCAACTTTCCTTCGAATTAAGATTAGATAACGTCTATTAAATTCGCACTTAACGGCTTTTTAGGCGAAAAAGAGTTTCCCTGTTTCAAGTTTTTTAACATTTAATATTATAGTTGATAATTATACTGATTATTTGGAGCATTTCGTATCTGTAAAGATATTTAAGTTTTTAATTTTGTAATTCTCAAGCTTTGACAAATTGTTTCATTTCTAAGAACAAGAGAAAATCTTAGAACCATTTTTTCCATAGTTTTATTAATTTAAAAATTGATAATTTATTTTATTCTTTTTTAATCTTGACAAAATTTGCTAAAAGAATTTATTAATTAAATACGTATCTTTTTTATTAAATATTTTACTGGCTTATTGATATATATTTGAAAATGTAAAAGTTTAATAAAATTGACACATTAACGCTTGCCAAATTTACACGTATGTCACTGTATTTCATGTTTAAAAAAAAAAAAGGTATTTCCAAAGTCATTCTATCCAAACATCTCAATTTTACACCTTGAACACCTTTGACAGCAAAAGTTGGAATTTATTGAAAGAATTTACGCTCGAGCTCGACATTCACCAACCCAATGTAGATATTAATTAAATTTCTCTATTCAAGAGAACAAATTATGTTAACAGAGCAGATCTGCAAATGAAGCATTTTACAACTTGTCTCAAGGCACGACATGGAGGATCATATGCTTCATTCACGCATTTAATTTACATTTTGATATGCGCATTATAAATGTAGAGAGTAAGAGGCTAAGAATAAGAACTTATTTTGAATATCTTTTAATAAAGAAAAATATTGTCTTATTTTGACACATGCAAATCTTACAATTAGTAGGTAAAGTTCTTGTATTTCACTCACTTATAATTTAGAAGAAAACTATTTTTTATAATGTTGGAACAATCGCTATGATTTGTTTTCTTAAGTTTTTATCTGTGGTTTGGAGAAAGCGTTTTACTTTCAATTGTAAAAGATTGTGTATATAGATTATTGTTCGATAAAATAGGATTTCAGAAGGGCAGTCAATAAACTTTTATTTCAAAAATAAATTTATTAATATATCATAAAGTTATTTATATTTATAAAAAAATACTCTGCAATATATATAAACAAGCTGTCGAATAAATTCAATAAATCTTAATTCTTAATTTTTTATTTTCAATACCTTTATGAAATAAAAATTTTTAATATGACTTTTTAAGTTTATTATCCTGTAAAGAAACCACATCTGATTTAATTATGAATATCTATAATATTAAAATAAAATATAGAATTTTAAGAGAGATTTTTTTAAGTAAATCTAAAATTTATTAGAAATATAGATAAAAGCTAAGATTTGTAAAATTTGATGACACGTTTCTTTTCGAAAATTATATACAAATAATAAAAGATGAAATAAGTAATATACCCTGTTAATTTGCAAAAATGCACGTATGCTTCTCAGAGCTTGTTGAAATGCTTTCTCAAAGCCAGCGCTACCAGTATCCTATCAATACACAAAATTTACTGATTAACTTTAGAAAAATATATAGTTAGCCTTGTTAAACATGAAGCACTTATACTTTTTGCTGGATATCTTATACGTTACATACAAAGAGAGGGTCTCTGATGATGACTGTTCCAGCTGGATCGTATTTCCCAAGTAGTTCTATTTTCGCTCGGCTATTATCTGGTCGCATCTCGTACAAATTATGAATAATGTATTCATCCATTCCGAATATCCAGTCGAACTCGTAGAAATCTTTCGTTGCGATCTAGAATTACTTTCAATAATTTCACACATGTCAAATCTCTGTATCTGTATCTCCATGATTATACACACAAAATGCTTTTGTCCAACAATCATTGCATGTAAAACTACATAGATAAATACAAGAGCAAAGGAACTCTCACTTGTCTCGCAATATGAGAATAATCTGTAATTCCTGCTTTCTGAAGAGTGGATATCGCTCTGGGTTCAGGACCATTGCCTACATGATATCCTAAAACAGCAGCACTTTCAACCTCCCAGAAATCAGTCAAACCCATCTGTTGCATTTGATCCTGAAACACTGCTTCTGCCATAGGAGAACGGCAACTGTTGCCTGTGCAAAAAAAAACAGTTTAAGATGTTAATTTAAAGTAAAATATTGAAATTCCAGTTTACATCTATTGTCATTGTGAAGTATTCGGAAATCTTGAAATGGATTCCAAAATTTCATAAATTTATATATGATAGCAGCATGATATTTAACACTTAAAAAATATCTCCAATAGATTTACTGATTTAAAGTAAATAATTTATGTAAACATATATGTGCTTTGCTGCCTTTCTATTTCATAATTTCTAATTTTAATACAGAGATTATTTAAAAGTAATATAATTGATTTAACTCTAAATGCAATCATTTCAACAGCATTTCATATTATTCTCTAACGTGTGAAAATATTTGATTATATTGACAACTTTTATAAATATGTTAGACATATTCTAACGCTCTTCTATACTGTTATTTTCATTCTTTATAAGGAGATCCTAAAGTCATCTATTTTATCGATATTTTTTATTTTAAGTAATCTTTTAATTGGCTTTATAAAATCACAAAACTCTTTTGCAGAATTAAAGTGCACATCAAAATTTAGGGAAATATAGTCGATTTAATATCAAAAACCAAAAATAATTCATTTTTGGTACGTGGAGCTGTCACTTGATAACAATTAATATTTGCTATAGTATACAAAATCTACGATATATATGTACAAAATGAAGCCGTATTTCTCTAGGAATGACATATATATATGAACAATTCAATTCATCGTGCAATTCAAACTAAGATTAAAAGTCTAGAAAAAAAGATTAGTTTTAATAACTTTTTATAACCGCAAATTCAGATATAGGTTAGCAGTCTCAAAAACATTGTTTATCTCGGTATAAAATTCAGTTCATATGATTAATATTTAATACATGTACTTTAATTCTGGAAAAGTATTTCTGAATCTTTAAAAAAAATACATACAAAATCTTGTGATATGCATGAATGATTCTACATTATCGACACTGATTAAGTTTGACGGGCAATTAACTGATGAAATATTATAAGAAAATATAAGACTGCTACTTTTATTTAGCAGTTTTAATTCGACAAGTTATCTACTTGTTCTGCTACACACGTTTAATTACATAACTTTTAAAAATAGAAAGCTGCAAATAACCGTATAAACACTAACCTTTTAGAAGTCATCATTAAAAAGTTATTTTATTTTATTACAATTGCAATGTTTAATTATATTTCTTTCTAAAAAAAAATAGAACTATTGAAACAATGCTTAATTTTTATATCCTATACTTTAAAAAAATTTGAGTTTATATGATTGAAAATAAATATAATTATAAATAATTTAAAACTACAGTACCTAAACAAACCATAAGGACTCTTCCCTTTTGTGTCATTACAAATGATCTTTTTTTTCTATAACTGTTCAATATAATATTAATATTACAGTGGTAGAACGTAAGAACTATAAAGCTGTTAAAACGCGTTTCAAAACTGTTTGCAAAAGTCTGAAAATCAATAATATACATAATGTGAATTATATATATTTCCTAGGTTGCGTTCAGAAACATCACCAGAGTGCCCTCAAGTATCTTTTAATTCTTGTTAATCGAATGTTAAATAAGGAAAACGACCAGTAAGCCTATACAAAACAGCTGCGCAACGACAATATAACGATACTGAACTGTTGTTAATTAAGAGTTTACAGAATAGGTCTACTGGAGACATCCTCAGATATTGTTTCTGAACGCAATTCTGATAGATTATAGAAGTCATAGGGTGCGACTATCTTCATTATCTATTCATTAATAGTAAAACAATAATAGATTAATGTTGTCATGTTGATAGCACTAATTTAATAGCATCTTCCCGAACGCGCCCATATATAGTGATGTCATTTGTCACTTGATGATGATATGATAATGTCGTAAGAGCTAAGAGCTTTAATATACTTATAAGTGACAAACAAAATATTAATAATATCATTGTGATTTACTTGTTGGGTTGTGATTGTGTTTTACTTGTTGGGTCAATTATTGATAATAAAATTTGAAACGCAACCTTAGACGAAAAAAGATAAGAAAAAAAAGAAGAAAGGAATGAAAAGAAAAAGAAAAATAATAATGAAAGCGAAAATATGACCTTGTGCACTTCTGAATTGAGTTTTTAATTTCTCTTTTTTAAAATTAAATATAAAAGAAGTGATTAGTTTAGACTACATATTGTAGATCGATATTTGAGGTAATGAATCTAAACTAAATAATAATTACCATAAAAGAAATCGTATTAATCTTTTACACAGTAATTTTTAAAAATAACATTTATTGTTGTGAAAATAAAATACCTTGGAAGGAGAAGAAACGCGTATTATTATTAACGATTACAATAAGTGTAATACATGTACATTATATATATATATATATGTGTGTGTGTGTGTATGTGTGTGTGTGTATAAAATATACATAATACATTTAAAAATTTATTTTTTATTATATATTTATTTTTTACATTATATTTTACCTTACACAAATTATTTTATAATAGTATTAACAAATATATATTTCTCTGTATTAGTTGTATAAATATTCTTTGAATATATTTAATTCATAATAAATTCAATGTATAAGATAATTCAATGTACTTCACATATATTAATCTAAAACTATATTCTTCTAAAAATGCTAATAAATTTATACTTTAGAGTAGTATGTGTTAATTTGAATGTTTGTTAAAAAATGCTGTTATACTTGCTAAACATTGTTCATAGACTTTCTGAAATCCTATACTATTGCTATCCTGTAAAATCATGAAAACAATTTAATATATATTTCCATTTTTTCATTTCTATAAATACCAAAAAAGATAACATACATAATATGGATCTCGTATTATAATTTTTCCACTTGGATCATAACTTCCTAAAAGTTCTATTTTTGCTCGGCAATTCTGTGGCTTCTGAATGTTCAAATCTTTAATGTTCTGATGATCCATACCAAATATCCAATCAAATTCATGAAAGTCTGTCTCTATGATCTGTATGTGAATAACAACTTTTAAATATAACAAATAATTTACAGTAATATAATAGTTTCAATAATTCTAAATAAATATCAACTAATTTATTTAATTATAGTAAGACTAATCATATTTCTTTCTTTCATAAAAAGAATTTAATCATAAAACCATTTAGCATAGAAAAGCTAAGTCAAATATTAGTAAAAAGTTTAATGTTTACTTTTGAAAATCACAAAATCTTACTTGGCGTGCTCTATGGGAATAATCAGTGATCCCATTTTCTTTCAGTGTATCTTGGGCTCTATTATCTGGCTCTTTACCTGTATGATATCCTATAATGCCAGCACTGTCTACCTTCCATTGATCTTGCAAACCTCTCTTATTCACCTCATTTTGAAAAATAGCCTCTGCTATCGGTGAACGACAAATGTTGCCTATAATGTGAGACATATGTATATAAAACTATTGATTAATAAACTTGTATAAATTAATTTATTATGTTTTTTCTTACATAAAAATATCTTAGCATATATTTGTAAAAAATTAAAGTATACAAAATATTTCTTTGTAATACCTAAACAGACCATGAGTACTTTTTTCTCTTTCGACATTTCGATCCAAGATATAGTATGCTTTTTATCTAATAAAAGATTTTTTTTCAATATATAAATTTGTCATGAACATAACATCAATGTCAAAAGACCTGTTGGTTGAAATATCTAAAAATTTTTGCACTTAAAACGAGATAAACATATATTGAGAGCGTTGAAAAGAGTGAAAACAAAGATTTTAAGTGCAAAAAGTGCAAGCAACACGACAGATCTAAGTTGCGTTCGGAAACGTCACCCGAGTGCTCTTGGGTATCATTTTATCCTTGTCTTATATTCAACTGTATTCAACAAACAATAATGATAGAATAATACCCGAGAGCACTCAGGTGATGTTTCTGGAACACAGCGCTAAAGATTGCACAAATACCCGCTCTAACAGAAAAGTTGCAAGTTTATTGGTTAAAAGCTAAACAATAGCCAATAAATTTTCAACTTTTCTGTAAGAACAGAATTTGCGAATACGTTTCTCTTGCGAATAAATTCAAGAATGGAGCCCCAATATTTTATTTTTCACTCACCGTTCATGAATTAGTCCAGTTTTATTTTGTCCAATCAATTAATTAAACTTTGATATTTTTTTAAATAATAATATTTTTATTTTTACATATTAACATTTAATATATATTTTTATAAATCTATATATTAATATATATATTTTTATTTTTATACATTAATATTTTTGTCTGCAATTCTCAATTCTTAAGGCCGGATCTACAATAGGTGTAGTAAGCCTTAAGCCATAAGAAATTAACCAATTATATTCGATTATTCTTTTCATATTCGATTATAATTGGTCAATTTCTTATGGCATAAGGCTTACTACACCTATTGTAGATAACCTAACCATTTGTCGTTAAGCAAAATTAACAAATACAATTGATCAATTCCAATGGAATAATCGGCCAGTTAATTTAACCGTGAGTTGTGGAACCGGGCCTTAGGCCTATTTCTACCAACGTAGATTAACTTTAATCTTGAATTAAGTTACTCTTTATCTCTTTCTAATTTTTGGAACTAGAATGAGATAACAAGTAAATTAAACCAAGATTAAAATTAATCTACGTTGGTAGAAATAGGCTTTAGTGGAGGACAGTTGGCAGCGCTGAGAAACTTCTGGGGTTTTAAATGTTTTGCGTCGGGACGGATCATGTTCCTTTCCGTGCGTAACGTTATCCTGTAAACACGTGGTTACGGTCGTAATTATTAAATTTGAGGCGAAATACTCTGCGAATCATGTAAGTATCTGCGCTGTTCTGTTCGCTGTCGCGCAGATCTCATTTTTTCGCATTTTTTACGATCCCGGTCGATCCGGCAGCCGGTTATTCGCGCGCATATCGCAAGCGGCATGCTTGCTGCATTTCTGTCCGTCGCCCATTACACATTGGGCAAATATTGAATGATAACTGTTAATTAACGTTTTCGATTGCCATATTCATGTCGGGTGAGCATCCGACGAATAAATCGCGTCCACGTTATTCATATTTTTTTCTCCTTTGTGCGATCTTAATGTTACTGATATTGTACAAGATTGCACAATGTTATGTATACATCCTTGCTCGATCTAATGGAAGAAATTTTTATTGAATCTGTTCACGATGCTGGAAATTACTCCGAGATATTAAATAACGAAGATGATAAATCACGTTTAAACAATACAGTCAATTAACTGATACAATTCGTTGGTTCTGTTTTTGTCTGAAATCTTGGAACAATTTTTAAACATTGCGAACACAAAGCTTTAAAAAACAAAAAATTCATGTATTTTATAACCGCAAGTTTCTGACGACTAAATTTGTTTTTGCAGAATGCCACTGGCCAGAGATTTCCTTCATCCGAGCCCTATTGAGGAAAAGAGGAAACATAAGCTGAAGAGGCTTGTACAGAAACCGAACAGTTACTTTATGGATGTCAAGTGTCCTGGGTGTTATGCCATCAAAACTATTTTCTCACACGCCCAGAGGCCAGTTGAATGCGATGGATGCCGCACGATACTTTGCACACCGACAGGTGGCAAAGCACGATTAACTGAAGGCTGTTCTTTTAGAAGAAAGGTCCAGTGTTAATTTTAAGCAATATGTATTTGATGCTTACTCTTTATATTCGATAAATAAACACAATCACAATATGTAATATAACTTTATTTCATTGCAAAACCTACCTGTGTAATATACAGATTACATTATACATGCATTAGTAAATGTAGATTAGTAAAAACTTAAAAATTTTTTGTTGCCTTATGTCAACCACGATTATTTTCAGTTCTTTAATATTAATAAACTTTTCAATAAAATTATTTGAGAGTAAAAAGAAATTGTAAAAGTATTTCTCATTTACATTTTTTTTTAAATATAAATCTATAGGTAGACATTTTTGGAAGTCGTACTTAAAATTTTAACTATCTAATTTTAAATTGTCTTCTAACTAAATTTAAAATGTATTTTAAAATATATTTAACAGAAACTTTTAAAGTTTTAATTTTATTTCATAAAATTTTATATAAAATAATTGAAATTAAGAACATTTAACATATTCTATAAAGTTTTTATCACAAACGTTTCATAAAATAAACAAAAACTATAATTTTTGTACTCCAAACCATTACATTTAGTGGTTAATACAAATTTCATGTTAATTTAAATGTATATAAGACATGTAGATATAATGTGCTATATCTCTTATGTACAAATTATAAGAAATGCACAAATAAAGGTATATATATGATCATAAATCTTTATTTCCATACACGCCTGTGATCATTTTTTAATAATAAATTCGACAATTTGTAACAGAGATTCCTGTAGTACTGTTTCAATGATGCTCTCAAGTTTCATGCGGATGTACATAGATAGCTCCTATAAATAAGCTGCTGCACGTTCACATTTATGTCTTTTATAATTCACATCTTATAGCAATATCCTAATCAACCAAAAAAAGGAGAAAACTTAAGAATGTAAAATCGCATTGTATGCTTGGAATACTCCAGAAGCGACTTCTACAGATCGAGATTTCAGGGATAACTGCAACAAGAAAACGATTATAAGATTGATAATAAAATAAAATTTGAAAAGTAAATGTATATAAAATGTACATAAATGTACATATATATATGTATATAAACAATATTCATGCAATTGTCTTTATGATTAGTGGCTGTTAAAAAATATATATTCCAAATTTTTTAACGAACTCAAGATAAAATTATATTAATCTAAGAACTAAACACAATATTTTTCTAAATTCTAAATAAATGCTGATTTCTGAGAAAATTGCATTGGAAAAATATAAATGTAATACTTTGTATTAAACATACCGTAACATCGGGATTGCCTGGTTGGATTTTTAATTCATTCAATACCCAGACATTGTTTGTCAACTTGAGAGACTGATAAAGCATATCCTGTCCCTCCACATTCCTTTTAGCAATTGTGAAGACGTTATTCTGTTGCATTCTTTGCACCACTTGATCCGCGGTCAACATTACTCCGTTTAACGTATACTGTACCTACAAACGAAATGTGTTTCTTGAACACTTATCGATTTTCTATAAACTTACCATCTATATTAGCATAGAAAAGTAAACAAATGATACCTCATTTTGTGCAGGTATATCTTTCCAAGTGGAAAGAAACACTCTTTTATCCAATTGTCCATCTTCTGTGAAGTATACATTCATAGGTACGAGACAGGCGAAGTAGAAAACGTCAATGTTATTCTTGATAGCAACTTGAAGGTTATTCAGAGGCTCCATTCGTTGTACCGCGCCCGAGGTGGAAAGTATAATACTCGTTTCTATACTCGATCCGGGACTTAGAGGAGCCGGCACTTGTAACGGGGCCGCTGGTGTTAATCCAAAACTATTTTTGTTGAGCTGTATCGCGAATCCTCCCATAGGTTGCATCGCCTTGTTAGTGAAAGTCATGTCCATACTGACTTGTCCATTCCTACGACATATTTTGCACATATCATTCACAATCAAGAGGATGTATTTCAAATGTTTTCTACATTCGTTAATAAACATATATATTATTCTATATTATTACTTTCTCGAAAATGTGCCCCAGATATCAAAACCTTTGCCTTTTTCGGCTGGTAGCCAGTTAACTTTGGGAGCTGTGTAAGATGTGGGACCTTGGCTGAAGCCGAATATATCACCAAGTAGACCTGTTGTGCTCTGGGAAACAGCTGATGGCGCAGTCGTGCTGTCGTTCAGGATTCCATCGATGCCACCACCTAGAAGATCCAATCCTAGTCCTGAGGACTGTGGTGCAGGCGCTGGTTGGACCATCGTCGGTCCACCTGAAAAGAAGTGGAAATAGGATAAGTAGAATAATTATACTTTTTTTATTTACAAGAATTGTAGAAAAATAAGAAATGATATGCTTGCAATTTTTTTAAATTGGACATTTGCATATTAGATTTTTCTATTATGCATTTTTTCTAATTTTAAATTTACTTTTAATTTTATTTATTTTTAAAGAATTTGCTCACCAATGTCCATGCTCAGAAGGTCGCCGATTAGAGAGTCCTGAGCGGGTATAACTTGCGCATGGGATTGTGTAGTTGTGCGACTAGAGTCCTCATTCGAGTTGCTTCTAGCGGGTAACGACTTCCTAGCACCAGCTGCTCTGCCTTCTACGAACGCTGTGGGAGGTTTGTGGTAAACGGATGCTAGGCTCGAGATATGGCAAATCAATTCGTCCAACAAGGTCGGTTCCAGCAGATCTGTTTCTTCTGAAATCAATGGCTTTTCCGCGAGCACTACCTCCTTAGCCGCTGCCGGATCAGTGCTGAGCAGTCGCCAGTAGATAAAACCACGGTCTCGTAGATCGGGATTGTCGGAATCTTGTGTGGCTAGACTGAGCACTTGCTGAACTAATTCCTGCGTGTCTGTGGGTCTCTTAAGGAACAGTTTGACAATCGCTGTGAGTAACTGCAGTTGCACCTGTGTATTCTCGTCGTGGAATCCCTCTAGGAAGCTCTCCAGCAATTCATCAGCGTTATCGATTCGCTCTGCATATTCTCCGATAATCCATATCATGGACGCACGCGCCTCAGGCTCATCGAGCGTATCCAAATTCTCGCACAGAGTCGAAATTATACTTTCATACTTGTTAGGATACTTGCGGAAGATGTCTTTTATTACCACAATCGCTTCTTGAACAACGTAATTAACCTGAGAAAAATTAAAGATATAAATTATTCATCTTGAAATATTAAATTTTAATATATAATATTTTGAAAAATATAAAACTACATTAAAGATCTACTTCAAAATTTGATATTTTAAGATATATCTTAAAATCTCTAGAATCACAGGGTTCTATTTTATCGACATGAATCCTTCCGACTCCAAATATCTTACAATATCTTTACTTAATTTACCTTGGTTTGTATCAGGTCTAGTAACGTGGAGACACAACGTTCTGCTGATGGTTCGACTTTTATAGCACAGCGACCGATGGCCCGTACAGCCTTCCTCACGAAGTCCACGTCGACCTCGGTAGCATACTCTTTCAGCTCCGACAGGACCTGCGCGATGTTGGCTTGTGACGCTAAACGAATCATAATGTCCAGCTTCTCCAATTTCACGTAAATAGGATCGTTGTATTTGACGAAGAACACTTTCATCTCATGTTTTAAAATGTCCGGCCGCTTTTGCACGATGAGATTAATGTTTCTCAATGCAACGTACTGCACTTCTGGTTCGGAGCTCAATAGTGTGACAAGAGGAGGCGCCAATTTTTTTGTAAGTGTGCCAACGAAATCCGACTCGGACTGTAGCATCTCCATTAATTTCATTAATACCTAAAATGTCAAAATAAATTGATTACTGATACGTAAAACGCCAATTAATATAAAATTGTCCCTATATAGTTAGCAAAGACTCGACAATAAATTTAAAGAATCCAAAAGAAGAAATTAACGAGTTTATTCTTATTAGTTCTTATATTTTGGTAATACTGAAATTTAGAATATAGAAATTTCGATAAATTGTAACAAGATAGAGCTAGTCACGTTATTTATCTGCACTTACCTTGACAGCAGAAAGCACGACTGCGGCGTTAGCGTGCGCTAAACGTGGAGTAATTCGTTCACAAATGCTCTGCGCCTCGCGATCGTCTTTGGGCGAGTAATTTGCCAGTGAATCCAAGATAAAGACTTGGCCCCATTCTGTACATTCGTTGAGCGCTGTCAGTAGCTTGTTTATGGTCTGCGCGTTCATTTCTACTAACGGCTGACCACTCGGACTGGCCTCATTGATCTCTGATAAAGCAGCCACCGCATTTGCAACAACCTAATAACATTCGATATACATTATCTACAGTATTGTCATCTACAAGTAATGATAAATTGTAATCTTTTTTATACAATATTAATTTCTTTTTCTCTGTTATTACTTTTTATTAAATATCTCTAAAAGATTTTATTGTATTTTTTAAGTTATCAGACTCTGAAATGAGCAAAGAGAAAGTTTACATACCATCGGATTGCTGTCAGACAGCAGATCCTTCAACTGATCCAAGAATCCCTGGTCCTCTACTAAGGCCGCGTTAATGTCATAAAGTTTGGCGACGCACACAGCTGCGGTCTTGCGCACATACGGGTCCTCGTCCTTCAGGCACTTACGCAGCGGCTCGCACAGATACTCGGTTATCTTGTCGACGCGTATACAGCCCATCGTGCGAACTGCCAACGCACGAATCAGCGGATTTGGATCCTCACAGTCCTGCGCAAAAATCGGGCAAGCCAGGGATTCAAGTCTAGTCACAGTAGTGGCTATCTATCTCAACCCATAAACTTTAACAAAATAGAAAATAGTATTGGTACCTTTGTCATCGGAGATGTCGCTAGCTCCTTTTGCGTGTCAGAACGAAAAAGGTCAAATTGGTCACCGTCACCATTTTTTATTAATAATTGTTAAATACTATACTTATCAATCATTTAAAGTAGTATGTGATTCGAGAACTGGTCATTTTTTAAAGAGCACGAGGTATCATTCTTCGTTAGTTTTTTCTTTCTTTCTTTTTTTCTTTCTTTAACATTGTGGCATAATTTATTTGCAAATGAAGATTAAGAATTGTTACATCAATATTAGCACCATGCAAATAGAAATAACTTAACAGTATGTATTAACAGCATATATATTATATATATTATATGTACACACGCACACACACACACGCACACACGCGCGCGTTGTGTGTGTAATCTACATATTAATATATATATAGAAAAGTATATTTACAAATATATTTATATTAATCGTATTATGAAATATTATTTGTAACATGAATTACATTCACACATTGAAATTTTGAATATGGTACAAGTTGCGTGCAATCAGTAAATATCACTTTATACAAGCACCAATTGGTAATGCATAAATTTGTATAAAATAAACATTTAAGGAATTACATTTTCATGCTGCTGCACATTAGTAATTCATGAGTAAAAAATTAACGTTCGGATCTATCATTCCTTGATTCAAGATCGCAAAACTGCAATGTAAAAACCAATTTAATATATGTATTTACATCGTAAACAAACAGCGTTGTAAAAAATGTACAATTTGCTTCAAGCGCTTCGTATATAAATAAAAAATTGTGATTTCTCGAAAAAAAGTTACATGCTCAATTCCGGAAAAAAACAACACATATATATCAGTGCATTAGCGTGAAAAGAATAATGAGATCTTAAATTACTCTGTTCAATTTAAATTAACTGATTACATATTACGAATGTACATAGATTAATATAATGGTCTGCTTAACGAAGAACATTCTGGAATTTGATTCTATAACAAAAAGATGGAAAAAGCTCATTATATTGCGTTATCCACTATTCACAAAAATAACAGCCTGTTATTAAAAAATGCAAGTATTGGAACAACCAAAATCCAGACCCGTGCCCTTTGAAAAATAAGCAATTCCAGTCGTAACGAACGAAAAAGTTACATTCCGTCCCATAATATGCAGACAGCTCTGTGCAAATTGTAATTTGCAAAGCACAGTCTGTAATATACAGTGCGAGGCACGCTGTAAAATGTATAGCACAACGAGGATGATATCCGATAAGGGAGATTATATTTACAATCCCAATCGGATTGTTATCAGGAATACAATAATTTTCTCTAGTTTGCTTCTCATTATGGACTCTGAACATCATCCAAGTGTCATTAAGAAATATATGTAAAGGATAAAGTGCGTTTTATATATATGTATATATATGTATATATAGGTATAAATAAAATTGTGATAACGAATTGAATAATGAGTTTCTAAGCTACGTTACCTTAACAAACGTATTGACTGCCATGATGGCCATGTCTGGTTGGCTCTTGGCATAGTTCATCAGATACAGGTAAACCAGCTTTTTCAACTCCAAATTGTCGGTCTGCATGCAGTTTACCACGTCGGGAAACAGTGCAGATACATCTTTTCCTACTGTCATGGAAGCAATGACCTGGACAGACAGGGCAACAATACATTTATATCATTAAACAGTGTAACATAGGTGACGATATAAATGTAACATTCTTTACAAATACAGATCTATTATTTTCATTTATTGTCAGAGCCAATTAATCTAATTCTTCATATTTTTTAAAAAGAGACATTTAACTTAAGTGCTATACATGACTATATTATATATTATTTATAATTCACATGTAATTTTTATTTCATACTAGTTGTATACTTTATTAGTGTAAAAAGCACAGTGATGCAATCATAGACAAGTACAACTTGCTAGACTACATGCTGATGCATTACTGTCTTAGTTCATCTTTTAAAATTAAAATATTGTACCAGAATCATGTTTCTCACCATGTACAAATATATATATATATATATAACATATTCTTAAAATTAAAGGGATATTCTAATATAGAGTGCAAAAAAGTTTGTCCATTTTTCAGAATTTTTTACAATAAAACTGCTGTATATTTTTTTAATTTCAAAAAATAACTTTTTCATGCTCTAGATTAGAATACCCCTGAAATAAATTCAAGAATAATATATTAAAAGTTATGTTATGATATATTAAAAAGTTCAAACATAAGATAAGAAGAGTATTATACATATAAGAAATTTTCTTGTAAAAAGTCATTAGAGTTATAAGAGTCAATTAGAATTGTAATACTCAAATCCTTCATCTCAAATTTTATAATTTACCTCAATAATCCAAATATATTACCTTCTAGTTTGCATGAAAATACTTATTATATACATATTATGTTAAATTATTACTAGCAAAGCCCAAGTTATCATTTTTCATTACTAGATATTCCATACAGCAACCAATTAATTTTTTACCTTCTTTACAGCTTCCTTCTTCTTTTCTTTCTTCTCATTGTTCAATTCCGACTTGAGCTCAAATATCTCTCCCTTCTTCGTCGTAGTAAAATATTTTGAGTCCGTCATCTTGTCTGTACACATATAAACATAATTTTGTAAGTTTGCAATATATCAACAATATGAAATCTAAGTAATATAAATGTGCATAGAATAGTACTATCGCTACTCTCATCCATTTTCTATCAATTTAACTATCGCTATTTTTTATAAAAATATCAACAGAGATGTAGTAACCTGTCTAAAATAACTAACTTTTTATATTATTTATTCAATAATCAAATAAATAATCATTAATCTAATTCTATTCCTGCAAAATTACTTTTTAATTTATCTTAAGAAATAATTACAATCTAATCACATCAAAATGATGTTAAAGTCACAGTTGTGAGAGACTGTAATGAAAATGTCAAGATTGTTGCCTGTGCCAATTAAATCCGCGGAGGAGCAGCAACAGACTCCTGTACATTAGAAAGAGAACGTACACTAGAACGAGAACGAGAGTGAGAGCAGGAGCGAGAGAGCAAAAGAGAGACGTATGCGAAATTAAATAAGATTTTGCTATATAGCGTACCCGGGACTGGATCAATGTCCAGAATCTATAGTGGTGTAGCGCTAACTCCCTCGCTCCGACGAAGCTGTCATTTACCAGCGGCGCGGAGCTGATCGGGTAAAAAAATTGAGGGCGGGGGAATGCCTCCCGGGGAAACACAATCGCGGAGGTGCGAGAGACAATAAGCGATCGTGAGCGATTATTGTCCGCTTAGAGCAAAGGAATAAAAGAAAGAGCAAATTGAAACGTTACGTAGGATCTCGAATGGTTGCATCTGGAGCGGGGGCCGCCGCAGCTGCTCGCGCCGTGTGCTTCATTAATTACCTGTCTATTTAAACACAGCGTGCCGGCGGCCGACGACGACGACGACGGCGGGGTGAAGGGGCGAGGAAAGACCGATCGAATGTTTTATTCCGCGAACCGAGACGGGTGACGTCGCCGCGTCCGCCCCCCGGAAAACCTTGTGCTTTTTCGCTGGATCGGACGACGTATGATACACCCACCAGGGGCACCTTATGTCACTTTGCTGCTGCCAGCAACACACGGGAACCGTTCACGAAACCGTTCTTCCTATTATCGATAAGCGACTCGCCTCTGATTGGCTGTCCTGCCTTCGTAGAGCAGGCGAAGTCGTGTGCGCTCGGCATTAGGTTTGATTGGTCTTATGACGCCATTAATCGTTCCCGGAGCGATTAACCCAGCCCAGTCGAACACGCTATTGGCCTGTTCTTTTTAGCTGCACTGCTGCACTGGTGCAACAAGTTAGAATGAGAAAAAATATATTTGTCTCACTTTAACTTATTGCACCAGTGCATCAGTGCAGCTAAAAAGAACAAGCCATATAAGTGGTCTGTTCTTTCTATCTGCACTGTTGCACTGGTGCAATAAGTTAGAATGAGAAAAAATATACTTGTCTTACTTTAACTTATTGCACCGGTGCAACAGTGCAGCTAGAAAGAACAGACCAAAGAAGATCGTCTCAAGTCTTAAGATGCTAATACGGCTCTGTGATTGGTTGATGGCATCTTAAGACTGTACGATGATCTTAAATATAAGATCTGACTATGAATACCGGCCAAAAGTAGTATACATTTTCTCAGTCACTTCAAAATGCGCCTTTAGGTGAATCTTCCATACTGTTGGCAAATTTTAGAACGCACCCATCATCTTCGTGTTCGTGAGAATCCTGAGAAAAAATCAAACTTGATATTATACCCGGTAGCGGATTTTGTGCGCGTCCGGTGAATTTTCAGGAAAACATAAACAAACGTGCGAGGAGAGGTTTATGAGAACCTGTAAACGCAAGTGAATGAGTTATCATTGTTGTCAGGTACGATAGAGAAAATCCATAAATACTAAGGTGCATACATTCAAAAGTGTATTAGTTTCAAAAACAGCATTTCCGCGATTGTCCAACTCGTATGGTCGTACGGCCTAATAAATATATTTGATTGCTGTGCTAATTTTTTTGTAATTTTGCACATATTTGATTTAGAAAGAAAATAGAGCCTAGAAAAATTTGGCGAATGAAGTAAATCTTAATAGAAGCTTCATCAAGCGCTTTGTAAAACTATAGTGACTACTTTGTATCAAGTACACTTCTGTATTTTGTTTGTACAAATAGACGAAATACAAGAATTATTCCAAATGTTGATTGTTTTACATTTATGTGGACACATATTCTATGTTTTATTGCTTGCAGCAAAAAGTAGTCTGTAAAAATGGCGTTGCGTACTTATGGAGACAAACCCATAAGTTTTCAAGTCGAGGAAAATGGGGAGTACTACTGCATCGGGTCGGAGGTCGGCAATTATCTGCGCCTTTTCCGTGGGTCCCTATACAAGAGATATCCTGGCATGTTTAGAAGATCCATAACCAATGATGAACGTAAGAAATTGGTGGAACTTGGACTAAGTCAGCATGTTCTTGCATCCAGTGTTTCGCTGTTAAGAGCCAGTGAGGTGGAGGATATTATTGAGGGTAATGATGACAAGTACAAAGCTGTGTCTGTACACTCGACCGAACCTCCAGCACCTAGAGAGGGTAAATCCAAGAAGTCAATGGCATGGGTACCTAGTTTACCAAACAGTTCACACCTGGATGCAGTTCCTCAAGCTACGCCAATTAATCGCAACAGAGTGCACAACAAGAAAGTTAGAACATTTCCATTATGGTAAGCAAAAAAGCCAAATTCTATGTGAAATTAAGTTTTATATATATTATGAAAATATATATTTTATTTTATTTTCCATTATAGTTTTGACGATACAGATCCATCTGCAAACTTGGAAAACGCAGCGCAACAGGAAATGCTGGTCCCAATACGTTTAGATATGGAAATCGAAGGCCAGAAATTAAGGGACACTTTCACTTGGAATAAAAATGGTACATATTTTTGTATCCAATGGTAAAAATTAACAAATTATAATTTGTTATAACAATGTTTTTTTTTTTGTCTTATAGAAAGTCTTATAACACCCGAACAATTTGCTGAGGTATTATGTGATGATTTAGACTTAAATCCATTGACCTTTGTTCCTGCGATTGCACAGGCGATAAGACAGCAAATAGAAGCATTCCCTCAGGAAACAATTCTAGAAGATCAGTGTGATCAGAGAGTGATAATTAAGTTAAATATACATGTGGGCAATACCTCTCTAGTAGATCAAGTAGAATGGGACATGTCTGAGAAGGAGAATAATCCAGAGAAGTTCGCAATGAAGCTTTGTGCTGAGCTTGGTCTTGGTGGAGAATTTGTCACTGCTATCGCTTACAGGTAAAAACAATGAGTTTTTTTACTTTAATCGCATAATTGTGTCATTACTTTGTACAAGATGAATCTTGATTATCAAGATTATTGGAGTTGTATTTATTGCAAAAATAAGCAAAGTTTAAAATCTAAAAATATTAAAATATTAATTATTTTAGAATACTAAATACAATATATAACAAGATTTGATTAATTAATATTTTTTATAAACTAAATTATAGTTGAGATAGTTTGTCAATTTGATTTAGTTACATTAAAAGTTGCTTGGATTAAAAACTTACTTAAAAAATAAAAAAAAAATTAAGTTAAAATAAAAATAAAAGTTAATTTTGACAAACATTATTTATGGTTGCGGTCGAGTTGCTGCTACAAGTGCTTCAAAACGTTTAATTAACTAATCAAAAGAATGAATTTTATAAATTTATTCCAATTAAAGAATGCTTCGAAGCGGCAACTTGATCGCAACCTATATTAAATTAGAATGTCATAATTTTTTTAAAAATTAAAAATTAAAATTAACTTATTTATGTTAAAAGTTCTTTTTAATTGTACTATATAATTTTGAACTGATTACTATCCAACATTAATATATAAATTATTGTGTGTGTTATTAGATGTTTAATAAATTATTATTACATATTTAATTAAAATATTGATTATTATTAAAATAATACATTTACTTGTAGTGTACGTGGGCAATTATCGTGGCATCAAAGAACGTACGCGTTTTCCGAAGCACCTCTTCCGACTGTAGAGGTTCCCTTCAGACCTCCATCAGAAGCCGATCAGTGGGCACCATTTTTGGAAACTCTAACAGATGCAGAAATGGAAAAGAAGATACGCGATCAAGATCGAAATACTCGGTAAGAAATGAATTTTATAGAAGTAAACATTATTTTATTGTAAAGATATTCAATTGATCATTCGTTTTATTTTCTTTTTTCAGACGTATGCGACGTTTAGCAAACACGACGCCCGGCTGGTAAAAAAAACATATCTAGAAAAAGAATACATCCATACCATCTATATCCTTTAGCCATCCTAATTTTTAGTATGCATTAATATTTATAAGATTTATAAGTAATGATATATAATTTTTATTAAGATACCTACGTAAGATACGAGATATGCGAAGCTATTTGTAAAAATAACGGATATATGGTTGCAATTATTAAAAAAAAAGAAATGTAATTACGTGATTACTTGTCATTGCTCATGGAACATTTTTATGTATACACAGGGTACTCTAAATTTGATGCAAGTTATTCTTCCATTTAGAGTCTTTTTTGCACTTCTATATATTTCAACATTTTTTTCTAATTATGTAATAGTTTATTTGTTCGTTTGATTGTATGATGGATAAGTATTGTCTTATATCGTACGTGTACATGGTATAATCGACAGCGCAGTTATTGGCACGTACATATCATACGATACTTCAATCGAATCCTGATAAAGCAGACACAACCTTGATATAATAGTAAGAAATTAAAATTGTTTTATGTGTGAAAATAATACATTTTATGTTAAATATACCTTAAATATTTTATTTAAAACATGTCATATATATTATATAAAATTTATTTTTTGTAATCTTGCAATTATCTGTTTTAGTCGACTGCAATCGTACGACGAGACAACAGACCATGAGATTGTATTCGCACATGATAAACGATTATAAAGCACGTGTCGAGAATTATTTAACATTTCGGTATTTCATTAATCATGCGGGTCAACATCTTATCTCATTATTCTGACTGAATGAATTGAGTGGATTGAATGGAAAACCTGAACAAAAGAAAAGGCGATTGCGAGATTTATAAGCAACTTTCCGCAAACAAATCGGAATATGAATGGATTATTACGTTATCTCATCATTAAAATATCGCTTTTTTTACATTATGTAAAACTTGAACGCAATACAATATTCTACTTTCTGAAGAATTTGGAAGGAGATAAACGCGATTCCATGACGAAGCACTCTTGCATTTAGCTCTGAACTATGGACTTGCCGATGGCTAGGACCGCAACAGGTCCAATTGGTACCCTTGTCAAAATATTTTTTGCCCAATCTCAATTTTCACCTGCTTTTTTATTCTTAAATAATTTAACGCGTCTGTACATGATTTTTTCGATAGACTCGATCATGCAGAGCAAGTTTTAGCAATTGACTAATCGTTATATTGACAATGAAATCGAACGATTGATTTTTTACTTTTCTACGAGTTCTCGTTACGATCCTGCGATAATCTATATAGGTACATTTGATTTGATACAAAAAATGTTACAAGCTTACAGCTTTTACCTTGAGTATTAATTAGATTTAAACTTTTAAAGTGTTAATTCTTTCAAAAATATATGTTTTATATGTAATATATGATATAAAATATTCTATACAACATTCAGACACACAGATGAATAATATAGATCAAACAATCTTTGTAAACATTTGGTAAAGAAACTCTGAAAAATGATATGGTAAAGATGTAATCTAACGTGTTATTTTCTGGGGTTTTTTTTTTTTTTTTAATACATTTTTCTGCATGTTTTCCCCTCGAAGTTATTAATTTTATTTTAACCATAGAGAGAAAGAAAAATAGAGGATAAGAAAGAAAAAGAAGGTAATGCAAGCAAGCGCAGTTAATTCAACAGATCCCTCCAGTCACCCTCTGGTGTTGCCCTGCACGTATATGCGTATTATGATACAGCCATGCGTAACGCTCAACGAGGCAAGGCAAGACGAGGAAAGACAAGGCAAGGTAAAGGCGACAACGTCAAATGAGGCAACGTCGTTCGCCGGTCACGGAAGGGGGGAAAATATGGGGGGAAACCGGTGCGTTACGCAGCTCATCGCAACGCACGAGTGTCAATCGGAACGGCAGTCCGGCCTCGGCGGTGTCCAGCAGTGTAGGTGGACAGGCGGCGGCTCCAGCACGTTTAGCACGGCCTTGTTTCCGCGGCGAAGATGGATCTAAATGGACAACGGCAGCAGCAATCGCTGGCAAGCGCGTGCCGCGGCTTGTCGCCGTTTCCACGCAGGCCGTGGATGAGCGAAACCGGCGTCGCCGCCGCCGCCGCCTCCGGCAACCTGGGCCTCAAAGGGGTCATAGCCGGTACGTTACTCCTTTGCTTTCCCCTCGAGGAGAATCGAAAGAGAAAGAGAGAGAATGTTTTTTCACTCGCTCGCTTGCTTGCGCGATTGCCCGTGACCCGCCGACCTCTGACACCTGTCTGAGTGCGGCACGTCACGCGCTTCGTTCGCCGACCGCGATCGCGGAAACGTGCGCATCACGAGAGAGCCTTCTTCTTTTCTTCCTTTTTTTTCGGAGTCAGTGCACTCCGGCAAATCGTACGATATAACACGACAGGATCGCACGATCGCGCGATCTCACGCGATTGCGCGCGCGTGAATGTGGATATCTACGTTCCTCGCAAGGTCATCGCGTTTATCTGAATTACCATAGTAATGAAGACCGCGAATTACGGTCGCTTTACACGATGATTTCTAGTTCTATGTTAACGATTTAATTACTCGATGATTTATGGGCATAGCGATAAAATTTAATAAAGAAAATTAACATACACATTATATTGCAATAATATTTTTGTAGTTTTTTTAATTAAAATTGTACAATCCTATATTTGTAATATGAAGAGAAAAAAGATTAGGATTTCCAGTATTAAAAATTTAAAAAATTAATGCAGACTCCATTTTTTTATTTTGTTGGTTTGACTCTTCAATAGCACTTTAATTTCTTAGACTATTAATATTAATTAATATTAATATTATGTGCATGTGTCAAGTAGTTAAAGAAGTTTCTCTCAATAAAACTTCTTTAACTACTTGACACATGCACATACATACACATACCACCGCTGGTTTTATAAATACTTTAGAATACAATTGTTTTCCAGGTGGTATTACCGGAGGTATAGAAATTTGTATCACATATCCCACTGAATACGTCAAGACGCAGCTGCAGTTAGACGGGAAAGCCGGCGCTGGCAAAGAGTATACAGGAATAGTCGATTGTGTCAAGAAAACCGTCAAGACCCGGGGATTTTTCGGCTTGTACAGAGGTCTGTCGGTTTTGGTTTATGGCTCCATACCGAAATCGGCGGTACGGTTTGGCGCCTTCGAATCAGTGAAGAAGCAATTGGTAGATGCGGATGGAAAGCTCAATCCACAAAGACGACTTCTTGCTGGCCTCTGTGCCGGGGTGTGCGAGGCCATTTTCGCAGTCACCCCGATGGAAACGATCAAAGTAAAATTCATCAACGATCAACGCTCAGCGAATCCGAGATTCAAAGGATTTCTCCATGGAGTGCGTTTGATTGTGAGGGAACATGGTAAGTGAGTTTAAATTTAATTCCAATATATTCTGTAACGATTTTTATGTTTTATTTTAATTTCTTATTGATTTATGTTTATGTTAATAAAAAATTGAATATATTTGAATTGCAATTGAATTATAATGTGAAAAGGAAGAAATATTAAAAAACTATGTAATAATTTAAATGAGTGAAATTTAATTGTGAAATTCAATTAAGAATCTGTAATTTGTTTAAGTAGGTTAAATTGCAACATGTGCTTATGTAGTCGGTTTATTACAGTGTATTACGAAATAATCTTGAATTTATTTTCATGGGTAATATTAATTGTATAAAGATGTATGAAAAGTTAAGAGAATATATAAAATTAATTTATATTAAAAATTAGAATTTCAAGTATTATATACAACAGTAATAACAATAACAATATTATAAAAACACTTTTGCATCTTTAAATTGAAATAACTTTAATAACTTAACAATTATAATTTTAATAATAAAATAATTCTCTTGTCAAAATGATTTTAAACGTTAAAATGCAATAATATATTTTATAATATTAACCGTAATATTAACAATAATATATGAACATTTGAACTTTTTTGTATGCAGGCCTCAAGGGAGTGTACCAAGGATTAATGCCCACGATCTTGAAGCAAGGATCCAATCAAGCTATCCGTTTCTTCGTGATGGAGACTTTAAAAGACTGGTACAAAGGAGGTGACAATACTAAAAGTGTTCCTAAACTAGTAGTTGGAGCGTTTGGTGCAGTCGCTGGTGCAGCATCAGTTTTTGGAAACACGCCTATTGATGTAATAAAAACTAGGATGCAGGTATATAAATATATAATCTCATATTAGAATTTATATTAAACACTATTAATTATTTGCATCGATCTTGAATTTGTTAAACTTTGTCTTGAATCTTTATTTTGTGTGTTTAGGGATTGGAAGCTTCGAAGTACAAAAACAGCATGGACTGCGTGGTTCAAGTATGGAAGAAAGAGGGTCCATTTGCATTTTATAAAGGAACCGTTCCGCGATTGGGCAGAGTATGCTTAGACGTTGCCATAACATTCATGATATATGATTCCTTTATGGAACTTTTCAACAAAGTATGGCCTTAGGTCTGTTGCATTTTGTACATATATATACACGATATATATTCCTCAGATTTTACAAATATGGCTTTTACGTTGACGTACTTTTTATAAAGCATACTTTTTATAAAGTTATTTGTATAACATACTTTTTACAATTAGTGTTTATTTATATTCTTATTTAAAATATATGCAAGGAGAAAACGTTATTTAATAGCAATGTTCAGCCATATATTGAAAATTACAGTAGAATAATAGCAAATGTGTCACGAATGCGTCTTTTTAACAAAGCTTGGTTTTATAATATGGAAAAAGATGTGAGCTTTTATTTAGCACAATATAATTGTGCGATATTACTATCTCTGGTTTTAAGTTGCATTTACGTGATGTACGGTATACAAAAATGAATTGCGAAAATCGAGTGTTTTATTGAATTTACATATGTTGTGGTTTACTTCGTTTAGTATTATATAATAACATTCAACGACGTTACATTCCTGCAATCTCAGTCCAAGATACGAGAATATATTTATATGAATTCTTAAAGTATGAGAAGTAGTCCATGTATAATAGAAGCCATAACGTATATGTGTTAATACATTGATTATATAGACATGTATTTATATATACGAAATATATTTATGTACAATTTTGTACAAAGACATAGCAGTAATCGAGAACAATGAAAACTCTCTAATGATTTTAATTTTAATTTATCTCGTTTTCGAGATTTATATCAATGTTGCAAAGGTAAATATAGAAAAAATGTATGTTAATAAAAAGAAAGTTTAAGTTAATTTGTATTTAATCTTCCTCGAGTAATCTTCTTATGTGATATTTCTCATAAGTGGAATATAAAAATATATATATGGATTATGTAGTCATGGGTTTTTCATATCTTTGGATATATTTATATCATTCTCAATAAGTTTTTTTAAGCATAAGTTTGGCAGAGCTCCAAGATTCTCTAAAAATAATCCGTCCCAGAAATGCATGGAATAATTTTTTAAAAGCTCGCTTAATTCTATTTTTGTTTGACTTCTAAAAAATTATTGTATTGTAAATGCAAATCCGATTTGTGCTTGACAAATATGCATGGAAGATTAAAGGTAACATTTAAGATTTATTTTCACAAACTGTTAAAATTTGAGTTTTTAATCATAGTCATTACGTGCGTTAAAAAGTTATAGTTTTTAATTATTAACATTGATACAATTTTTCTTTTTGTTGCATAGACTAAACCTTTTTTCATCATTTACATTTCTATATATGCATACAGGATATAATAACGCGAAGTCTCAAAGACCTCAAAGAATGCGATTATTCCCCGGGAGATTCTCCTCGATCTATAAATAATTAACAAATTACGTGGGATTTGCAAGGCGAGATGAAGCCAGCTGCTCTTTAATATTTGAAGCGCGAGGCGCGGAGCGGCCTTACAAAGCGGCGCATCGGGGTTCGTCTCGGACCGTATCTTTGCGTGCATGGCTCATGTTTCCACATGGAAGAATATAGGGCCATAAGGCCGATTAGATACTGATAGGCGAGCGGAATAATTGGGACAGTAGTGGAGAAATCCGAGTAGCATCCTGAGCGCTAAGATTGCTAGGAGAGAGTATGGAAGACTTTGAGTTTGAATCCCGGTCGGCTCCGTTAATTTTTTCGTCGCTTACACACGTGTGTATGCATGTTGCGAGCACTCGTTCTACACGTTAGTATGCTGATGTTGGTGTTGCAGAACGAGCGGGACAACACACGACTGGGGTCCCATCGGGGCCCGGTGAGGCGGCGGAGGAGGAGGAAGAGAGGAGAGGCGAGGAGAGGACTGGAGCACATAGAAGAAGCAAACAGCATCGGACAGGCAGCATGGGCAGCAGGCAGCAGTGCCGGCTCCGCTCTGGGCCCAACGGGGGGACCCGGGGTCACATTCCAAGATGGCTGTGCCTGAGGAATGCAGTGGGTGCCCCCCTAAGACGCCTGCCTCCCTCCTTTTTTATTAATCGGTCCCATTTGCTCGTTCTAGCGAAAAGAAACCCTCTTATTACTGTTCGCGCGCGGTGAAACAATGTAACGCGTGTATACGCAGGGTTTAGTTTGCGAGCAGACGCCGAGAAAAAGTGTCGAGGTGAATCCCACAGGTGAGAGAGCGCGGGACGGAGAAAGATAGAGGCACATTGCACGTTCAATCCGGGGCCTGATCTTCATGCAAGCACGCCGCAGATGATGCCCATGCCAGAGGATGCTACTAGCTCGTCTTAAGCAATGTCTCATAGGGATATCTCTGAGGTAATTACGAGGTTCCTATTGCAACTCTGGGCCCAATCCTGGGTCAAGAGTTCTTGCCTACATCTCACATTTATTATATATTTTGGTCTATCTTATTTAACTTCCTACGTTTATTCATGCAGATATTTTATTGATATTGTTTTATATTAATTTTATTTCTTGTTTCTCATGGTAAAGGAATTATTTATGTATACCAATTTATAAATTTTGGGGTAAAAGATCAGATAATACTTTTTTTACTTTTTGTTTCACTTGAAATCTTTTTCAAAGTTACATTTATATATATATATTAAAAAAAATTTTTAAATCTTATTTTATAATTTCATGTTTATGTTATTAATTGATGTTAAAGCTATTTAATTATCATTGAGAGTGAAAATAACAAGTTTAGTGAAAATTTTTAATTTTTAGTTTGGGTCTTTATATATTTCTATGTAAGTAGTTTAATTGTCTATCAATGAAAATTATTTGCTCAAAATAAGTGTTCAATTCGATGATTGTAAGGTGGAGCCCGAAGGTACGTCGGCCTTGGCCGCTGGATCCAGGGCCCTATTCTTAGAAACAGTACGCAGGAGTAACGCAGCGTGTCAGAATGGAGATTATGCACTGGCTGCGACATTGTATACGGAAGCTCTTGCTTTGGATCCTCTCAGTCACGTGTTGTACTCAAACAGATCAGCTGCCAGGCTCAAGATGGGATTATTTGCGCTTGCTTTGCAGGACGCTGTTCGAGCTACTGAGTTGAGTCCGCAGTGGCCAAAGGTATATATTCTTCCTTGTATGTTTGTGTACAGCTCATCACATTTCGGTTCTATAACAATCTGCAATAATTTTCAGGCGTATTATCGGCAAGGAGTAGCACTGCAATGTTTGGGACGTCACGGAGAAGCGCTCGTTGCCTTCAGCACGGGATTAGCTCATGACGCATGCAATCATCAATTATTATCAGGCTTGGTAGAAGCATCGTTAAAATCTCCGCTACGACCGACTTTGGAACCGACGTTCCAACAGCTGCGCGCGATGAAGCTTGATGAATCTCCGTTCGTCGTCATATCCGTGGTCGGTCAGGAGCTGCTTGGAGCTGGACAATACAGAGCGGCTGCCGGCGTGTTGGAGGCCGCGCTCACCATCGGTTCATGCAGTCTGAAATTGAGAGGTTCTGTATTTTCCGCTCTGTCCAGCGCATACTGGGCACTGAACTCTCTGGACAAGGCAATCAACTATATGCAGCAGGATCTAGGTAAGTAACAGATAAGTGGAAATTTGTGTATTTATATTTAATTTATTAATTGTGAATTTAATATGGAGTAATTTATTCACTGGTTTACTGGAATTTTCAGGAGTGGCGCGTTCCCTGGGGGACACGCAGGGCGAGTGTAGAGCCCATGGGAATTTAGGATCTGCTTATTTCAGCAAGGGCAGCTTCAAGGAAGCCCTAACGGCTCATAGATACCAACTCGTTCTAGCTATGAAATGTAAAGATACGCAGGCGGCGGCTTCGGCCTTGACCAGTCTGGGACACGTCTACACGGCGATCGGCGATTTGCCAAACGCTCTGGCCTCCCATAAGCAGTGCGTACAATTAGTGAAGCAGATGGGAGATCGATTACAGGAGGCCCGTGAGATCGGTAACGTCGGAGCGGTCTACTTGGCGATGGGGGAATTCGAGAGTGCCGTCGACTGCCACACGCAACATCTGAGAATAGCCAGGCGTCTGGGTGATCGCGTGGAAGAGGCGAGGGCTTTCAGTAACTTAGGATCGTCTCATCATTATCGTAGAAATTTTGGGCAGGCAATGGCTTATCACGAGAACGTTCTAAGAATAGCTCAAGAACTTGGGGACAGAGCTATAGAGACTAGAGCGTATGCAGGATTAGGTCATGCTGCTAGATGTGCAGGTGATGACAACAATAATTATTATTAAGTACCGTATTGTTTTATAAAAATATACGTTAGAATATGTTATTTTTCTAACTTTATTTTAATATAATTTTATTAACATGCCATCAGGTGATTTGGCGCAAGCCAAGCTCTGGCATCAGAGACAGCTTGACGTCGCATTGACCACGAAAGATAAGGTGGCTGAGGGACGAGCCTGCAGCAATTTGGGCATAGTATATCAGTTGCTTGGCGAGCATGATGCTGCTTTAAAATTACATCAAGCGCACTTGGGAATCGCGAGATCGTTGGGAGACAAAGCCGGTATGGGTAGAGCGTACGGAAACATCGGCAATGCTTATAATGCCTTAGGTTATTACGAACAAGCCATTAAGTACCACAAGCAGGAATTAACGATAAGCAAAGAGGTAACCGTCTTTAAGGCTCAATGTTATCAAATTTTATTTTTTATTTATGACAATCTGCCGTTTAGGTAAACGATCGTAGCTCGGAAGCCAGCACACATGGAAATCTGGCGGTTGCATATCAGGCTGTGCAAGGCCACGAAGCGGCATTGAGACACTACAGAGCTCACCTGGCTATAGCGCGTGAACTGAAAGACACGGCCGGTGAAGCGTGTGCTCTTCTAAATCTCGCCAATTGTCTCTCTTCGCGCGGTAGATTTGAAGAGGCAGTGCCTTACTACGAGCATTATCTGATGCTGTCGCAAGAATTGCATGACGTTGAGGGAGAGGCCAAAGCGTGTCATTTCTTGGGATATGCTCACTACTGTCTGGGAAATCATCGAGAGGCCGTCAGATATTACGATCAGGATTTAGCGCTAGCGAAGGATCTGCAAGATAAATCTGGAATGGGTAGAGCTTACTGCAATTTGGGATTAGCTCACTTGGCATTGGAAAATCTAGATACCGCTCTGGAATGTCAAAAATATTATTTAGGTAATACTTTAATTCTAAAATATATATATTGTAATTAACATGTTTTATAATTATATTTTAATATATTAAAAATAGGTAAAAAAATAAAATATATAATAATATATTATTTATATTGAAATAAATAATTATTAATTGTTTAGCGATCGCGCATATGACCAAGAATCTGGCCGGGAAGTTTCGCGCTCTTGGAAATATCGGCGATTGTTTGTTGCGTATGGGAGAGGTTGATGAAGCTGTTAAGATGCATCAACGTCAGTTAAACTTGGCACGTCAAGCAGCCGATCGTTGCCTAGAAGCGGCTGCCTACGGTGCGTTAGGAATCGTTCATCGAGCTACGAAAAACCTGGATAAGGCTCTTGGTTTTCATACGCAGGAATTAACTTTAAGGCAAGAAGCTGGTGATCTGCGTGGTGAATGCAGAGCACATGGAAACTTGGGTGCTGTGCATATGGCGCTGGGACAGTACACTCATGCGGTTAAGTGTTATCAGGAACAATTAGAGAGAGCGAAAGAGCTAGCGGATTCTGGAGTTGAAGCCCAAGCTTTAGGTAATTTAAGTTTAAAATTTTGAATAAAATATTTGTTGCGTAAGTGATGGAGATAAATTCAACAATATAACTTATACATAGAATGTCATAGAAAAAAAATTATTTGAAAAATTAATATCCTTGTATATAACTTTTTATTATAGGAAATTTGGGCATAGCTAGACTTAATATGACACATTACGAGGACGCTATTGGTTATTTCGAACAACAGTTAGCAACTTTAGAACCGCTAACTACTAGCACTGCTTTACTCGACAAAGCTCGAGCACTCGGAAATTTGGGAGACTGCTACGAAGCCTTGGGTGATCTGGAAGAAGCTATTAAATGTCATGAACAACAACTAGCAGCCGCTATGAAGTTGAAGAGTATAAGAGATCAGGAGAGGGCGTACAGAGGATTGGGAAGAGCTCGTGAGGCTACCGGGGACTTACAGGAAGCCTTGGTGTGTTTCGAGAAAAGATTAGTAGCCGCTCATGAAGTGGATAGTCCTGAAGCTAGAGGTGCCGCTTACGGTGATCTAGGTAAACTGATACATGATAATGAAATTTAGATTAATTTTGTTAAGTTTTTAAGAAAGGGCTAGAATTTTTTCAGTAAACATATTTCTATGAAAACCACGCAAACTTTTTAAATCGTGTAACGTTGAGATGTGCTGATATTTACTCAATGTTAATTTGCAGGAAGAGTACATGCCGCGTTAGGTAATCACGAGCAGGCTGTCAGTTGTTTGTCGCATCAATTAGCCCTTGCTCGCGGACTTGGTGACAAAACGGCCGAGGCCGAGGCCGCCAGCGGTTTAGGAGCAGTCCATCTTCTGATGGACGATCCGAACTCCGCGTTACACCATCATCAATTAGAGCTATCAATTGCCGAGGGTCTAGACGCAGCCGGATTGCAGGCTCGCGCCTGTGCTAATCTGGGAGTGACTCAAGAAACGTTGGGGCAATATGAGGAAGCTATAAGGTTGCAGGAGCAATCGTTGAGCCTTGCCGCTGCGGCGGGTGATCAACTTGCCCGAGCGGCGGCTTTCGCGAGTCTGGGCCGACTTCATCATCTCTGTGGAGACCTGCCACGCGCTTTGAGTTATCTTCAGTCTGGTCTGTCGCTATCCGAGGGCTTAGGTAGAAGGGAAGAAACCGCCAGATTGAGACACAGACTTGGGCTTGTGCATTGGGAGGCTGGCGAAGAAATCATCTCCGTGGAACACTTAGAAAAGGCCGCGAATCTCTTAGAATCATTAGATGGAACTTCTGTGTCCCTTTCTTGTGGTCAACCTAATCGAGTCGAGTTACTATCAGAAACATACAGGATGTTGCAAAAAGTATTGATCAATCTAAACCGAGCAGAAGAGGCTTTGAATTGGGCGGAGAGATCAAGAAGATCTAAGAGTAATTCCCTGGACGACGTAGCTCACTATTCCGAGATTATTGATCGACAACGTGGAATTATTTTGTATTACAGGTATAATTTTTTTGCAAACGAGTATTATAACTTTTAAAACAAGAGATATAATTTATATAACATTATAAAAATTTACCTGTTTCTTTAAAAGATTAAAATAATTGAACATTTTCAGCGAGGTGGGATGTGAATTGCATGCCTGGTGCTTAGCTCCAGGTCGTGGATTACTACGATTCCACTCCGCTACATTAGACGATGGGGTAGGTTTGGAAAAAAGGGTTCTTCAAGCACGTGAAGCACTCTTGGACGAGAGCAACGAGCTCATCGAAGAATCCACCAAAATTCCGTCAAGAGGTCATCATTTGAATGCCAGTTCCTACAGTTTAAGTAGCCTCTTCAGTGTTGGGTCCGTAAGCTCTCGCGCCGGAAGCGCTCGTTGGGGACGAGGCGCGAAAGGACCTACGTGGCAGGCACCATTGCCGATACAGGTGCTTTATGATCTTCTTCTTGCCCCGTTTGAAGATCTGTTACCACCGCCGCGAAAGGAGTTGATCATGGTGGTAGAAAAGTCTCTCTATTTGGCGCCATTCCCGGCTTTGCAGTCCAATCCAGGCGAGGATTATCTGTGCGAGAGATTTTCGTTATTGGTGGTGCCGTCCCTTGCGGCGCTCAGAAAGAGATCTAAGACGCCCGTACTAGAAGGTGGTGCTACCGTGGCTGCACTAGTTGCTGGAAATCCTGTTCTGCCAGAGGATATTCGAGAGGAGTATGGTTGGCCCGAAAGTGTTGCTTCCACTGAGACCGAGTCGGAAATAGTCGCTGAATTGTTAGAGGCCCGCGCAATGACTGGTCAATATTGACTATACAATTATAAAAAGTTTTCTAATTGTTCCGATATCGCGAAAAGTATATCATATATAATTTTCATTTTTATTTGTTTACAATAGGACTGGAAGCGACTAGATCAATGGTTCTGCGATCTTTACCAGATGCGGAATGCGTTCACCTAACAGTTCCAGTCTTCTGGAATACTGGCAGTCTAGCATTCTCGCCTGATCAATGCGAGGAGCCATCCGAGAGACCAGAGTACTTGATAAGTCAGTTGGATTTACTCAGGCTAAAGATGTCCGCCCGTTTGGTAGTAGTGTCCAGCGGTCATAGTTGGAGCAATGTTGATTGCACAAATGCTACATCGGACGGTATACAAAATCTCGCTAAAACTCTATTGAGCACAGGTGCGCAATGTGTGCTCATAGGAATGTGGGCGGTACCACCAACCGCCGGCAGCATCTTATTGCGAGCGTTCTACAGTGCAATGTTGCAAGGTGCGAGAGCATCGCGTGCATTAGCTGAGGCGATGCAGACTGTCCAACATACCAGACATTTTGCTCACCCAGCTAACTGGGCCGGTTGGCTGCTTATTGGCGGAGACACGAGATTATCCAACAAGGTATATTCCAGAGAGAAATTAAACGTGCCATTTAATCAATTGCAAAACAATTAATTGATTAAAACTCTAAGGTGTTCTGTATAATTTAATTTATTCTAAATTTAAAAACCTAGTTTTTATTTTCTTTTAGATTATAGCTTTGTCTATCGAAGAAAATAACGTTTATAAGTTAAAAAATAGAAGCATAATTTTTGGTCATATTTGGCTAGATCACAGTAATCGCATCTTAATACTAGTAATACAATTTCATCACATATAGATGAATAATTATAGAATTTATTTTTGTGTATAGTGTTATAATAATTTCAATTTTAATTGTTAGACCATATTAAATTATAATTAATAAAATAATTTTATAATGTTTCGTATTTCACAATCTTAATATTTCTTTATTTTTCTTTTGTTTCATCAGGTCGCGCTCATGGGTCAAGCGCTGGCGGAATTATTACGCAGTGGTCCCGAACAGAGCAGGGACGCACTGCGAGTGACGCTTCATCTGGTAGAGAAATCATTACAGAGAATTCATCGCGGACAGAAAAACGCTATGTATACGACTCAGCGCAGTATTGAGAACAAGGTGGGCGCGGCCACCGGTTGGCGAGAACTCCTGATGTCCGTGGGTTTCAGATTTGAGCCAGCCGGCAACGGTATACCGTCCTCCGTGTTTTTTCCACAAAGTGATCCTGAAGAAAGATTGACAAGATGCAGTGCCAGTTTACAAGCTCTACTAGGATTAGGTCAATCGTCGTTACATGCTTTGGCCAGGCTCTTACAAGTATTGACTTATTTCAATGAACATTTAATCAAATACAAAGAGGATTTTAATTTTAATTAATTGTGCTAAAAAATTTTTTAGGCGCCAGAAGCCGCAGAAGACGTCATCGCTGCCATGAGAAGAGCCAGTTGTGCTACAGAAGGACAAGAAGTTGTACTGCCTGTACATGTTTGGAGAGCATCCGGATCACATGAACTATTCGCTAGCTTAGGCTTCGATTTGATGGAAGTTGGGCAGTCGGAAGTGATACTGAGAACAGGCAAACAAGCCTCACGTAGAGCCGTCCAGTTTGCTCTTCAAGCTCTTCTCGCATTATTTGGTAAATTAAAATTTCATATTAATACTCATAGTAATAGTAATAGATGCAAATTAATTGTATTATTTACATAATATATTTACTATTAATTGCAGATACACAGGAAGCACCAAAAAGTCTTAGCTTAGATTCAGGCAGTTCAATGGAAAGCTTAGCTTCTGTAGCTCATACAGAAAAAAATCTTGTAGAACGACCACGATTGGGAGGGGCGTTCGCAAGTTACGTACGACATCGTGGTGAACCAGACGGAAAGACCATGGAACCACCGAACGTTTTGATACCAGCATCGCGACAGCCATGTCAAAATGGTGGAGGTATATAAATATTTTATAGTTATAAGATAGCACACCCGAATTGACTTTCTATCTTTTTCAAATATTAAAAAAACAATTCATGTAATTGGCAAAAATTTTATACAGAGATCAAATTTATCTTATATAAAAATTTCACAAGATATACATCTTACATAGAAATTTAATATTTTATTTGAACGCTCTCCAGGTGAATCGGATGTGGCGTTTACACCTAGTCCTCCTGTAGCGCTTAATTTGAACCATCAGACTCGTATTCGAAATCTTTATCCCGATCAGAATCCAATGAGGCCTGGTTCGAGCTCGAGCAGCTCAGTGACAGATTGGGACAATGGCCATGCCACTGTATTGAGACGGCAGCCATTGCCACCGTTGCCGGCTAATGTGCTAGAGAGGTTGAGCGTGAGAACGGAGATCAACACGAGTTCATCGAGAAAACCGCGGCATTCTACGACAGCAAATGAGGACATCTGCAATGCGCAGACCGACGCGACTCAATCCACGGAGACACATCCACAGAATCTAAGGAACCTGGCCACTTCCCTGACAAGTCTGACGCGCGAGCTCACACCCACGATCTCGGAGGTGTACCACGAGCGCAATTTGGGATTGGGTCTGGCGCCATCTTTATCGAAATTGCTGGAGGAGGTTGGCGCTGTGTCCGAAAACGAGGAGTCGCAATCAGCAAAGACAGTGAGCCATGGTCAGACACAGAATTGGATACCGAACGAGCCGGAGCTCTGCCGAAGGGATGAGGCCGATGGTAGATCTATCGCGGAATCGCAGTGCAGCGCCGCCAGTTCGAATAAAATACCTCGGAAAGCTCCTGCGCCACCAGTATAGATTATTTATATTTATAAGTTAAAATGTAATTTCGCGGAGTATAGTACTGGGTACCAAAGAATGGGAGATATATCGGAAAACAGATGGTCGCCGCCTTGCAGCCATAGCAGGGCCGAAACAAGACGATCAACAAAGCGTAGTGCGAATTTATTTGTCAATATATTCCTGGGTATTCGAGTCATTCATGATGAAACCCTGAAAGAATATCCTAACAACGTAAATGCCTTAACACTCGCTAGATGCACATATTTGCATGTCCGTTTTTTTTTCATATGTCAGAGCTCGTGATGTAACGAGTTCTATAATATATACGTACAAGGACAAAATAATCTCGCTAATAAGCGTTAATATGCTCAAGTATAATTTTAATATTGTAATCCGTCCAAACGTTTAATTATTAACATTCTTAATATAGCAAAAAACGGTTTGTAGAGTACATACATATGTTCAATGAGCTAAAGGATCAACTTCACTATTCTCACTTATGATTGATCTGTCTAATAAACAGTATTTAACTGCAGAGTATTCGAGCTCTAATTTTTGACTATCGTGTTTCTTATAAATCATGCGTTCTAAATATTCGTAGAGAATACGAGAGTCAACTCGGATTGATATTTCATTTATTATTAGATACTTCGCAACACGCACATATAAATATGTATTAAATTAATTGTAAGAGAAATCTGTTAGATAAATATTTCTGTTAAAGCTTGTCAGGAAGAAAATTTGTTTAACTTATATATTTTGCCGAGTTGAATGTTAATTTTAAAATTCTGCAAAAAACCGATATAAAGACAATAAAAATCATAATATAAGCCTTTTTAATATACATGTGGATAGAGAAAGAGAAACACTTAAAACTTGAAATATTAACATCAACTTCTACTGTTGTAATATGTTATAGTAATTAAATAAATTTTGTCAACAGACTGATAAATAATATATACGAGAGAATATTTTGAGGAGGCAGGTATTAATAAAAATAAAATATTAAATGAATATATGTATCAAAAAGCTCTTGATTTTTATTTGTTAAGTAGTTAAAATAATTTTAAATGACCTGTAACTTGATCTATCAATTTTGTTGGACCCGGTCCGACCGCGCATACAGTTTTACTTCCTGCTGCTATTTGTGTGTGTCCTGCATCCTGTACAATGTTCGATAACAGACCTGTAGTTTTAGCTTCCTTCGCTATTTCTTGAAGGGCAGCCTCGCTGTCCACCTGGAAATTAACATATATTCTTTTTTTTCCTCTCATGTCCGTGTGTGAAAAGATATTTATTTTAACTGTATAGATAAATATATTTATTAAACAATCAAGTGATAGTCTCTTTTGATTAAAATCTCATCTGATCTGCTTTATACCGCAAAGAATATTTAATACAGTGCCATCCAGACAGTTGGACTTAATAATATAATTTGTCAATATTCATGGTTATTGATGTTCCAATGTTCCAATTCATTTCATAACCAATATACATTATTTTAATTTTAATCGATTTAAGTTTTTATTATTAACATTCTTAATTAATATAATAAAAGATGAATCCAAAACTACAAATCCTGGACAGCATTTATTTAATATATTGGACTGATACGAATATCTTAAACTCATTATATATCTCATAAAAATATATTTTCTTTGTCAACTGTCAAACATAATCTAAAATGCAATACCTTAAGAGTGATCTTGGCTTGCCCAGACTCCTCCCATGCTCTTAGAATTTTTGGGTGTTTTCTGGCAGCCTTGTATGCTGCAACAGCAGCATGCGAACACTGAGCTGCTACTTTTCCTTTACCCATTTTCAAATCTGTTCTGATGACCAGAATCAATTTGTAATTATCTCGTTTGTCTGTGTACACCTACATAAAGAGAAACTATTGTAAAATTGGTCTAATTATCTTAACAGTGAATTTGCAGTCTCTAGGATAAAATGCTTTAGCAAAGATTCGAATCCAACTTAGCAGAGATTTAAACCTACTTAGGTTTGAGTGTTCGCTAACTCGGGTTTGAATCTCTACTAAGTTGGGTTCGAATCTTCGCTAAAGCGTTATCCCAGAGACTGCAAATTAAAACGCGATAGAAGTCTTCCACCACGAGTTTAGAGAAAAATTTGAAGAGAAATATTGTTTACCACATCGTCGTCATCCGTTTCATCGGAATCCTCCACAATTGCTTGAGAATTTTTTCTGTTTGGCACGGTCATTAATTTATATAAACAATAACCGAAGACAGCTGCGGCCATAAAAGCCACTTTCGGATCTGTAGCCTGCGCCACGATTGCCTGAATGATGTCGTCCATGATTTTCAATAATGACTTCTTAGTTTACACCGTATATTTAGTCCGCGACCTATACACTATATTCGACACAATAGGTTACAACGATGTAAACACTCGCGAACTTGTTGGGTCAGGCCACTTTTTCACGATCCCTGACCCATCTTAGGCCATGCAACGTAACGCGTGTAAACGAAGGTGTACATACTATAAAGCGGTGTAAGTGTACCAGCAAATGCTAATAGATGGATCTGCTTTATAACGTCCATGCACATAACTACTTACCTACAAATTTTTTTCCTATGAATTATGTTGGCAAATTTTGAGCAGTTTTCAAGTTTTAACATTATCTGAAAAATTATGCAGTTGAAAGATAAATCCCTTAATTCCACAAAATGTACATAATAAATTAATACTTCATGAATAAGAAAAAAGATATTAAGAAATATTCTACATACTAATACGTTTGAATAAAATACCCATTTTTCAGGAATTAAATATATTTTACAATAATGTTTTATATCATAGATGCTATATTTCATTATCATATATAACATTCTGTAAAAGAATTGTGTATACATATTCTAATAAAAGTTAATTAATTGTAGAATTGGAACTTAACACGCGCTTACTGCTGTAGGCTCTGAATATACAAAAATATATCGCATTGTTATTGCATATATGCACTCGTTTCTCTTTTTATGTGACAAAACAAGATGTGAAATACATATATCTTATACACTACAACAATTATGTGTTACAGCATAGAGATAAAACGATTCAGATCGTAATAATATAAAACATTTTGATATACAGCATCATTAATGATAAGAAAACTAAAATTCGATTAATAATCGGCTAAAAAATTTATTAAATTGATCTGGAAAGGTGAGGATTGAGCAACAGGTATCAGAAATAATTGAGATTTCTTTGTGTTAAATGAAATTACATTTTTCAAGAAAAATAAATTCACAATTGAAAATATCTACTTTGCCTCAATAATCCTCATATTTCCAGTTACAAAATAAAAATAAAGTAATATATCGTCTCATGTATTTTAATGTATCTATCTTGAAAATGTAATGGTTTCTGTTTTTGTGTGCACATTGGAAGCCCATTTCTTTTCAAAGAAAGAACAAGAACGCGAAATAAATACTTAAGTGCGCCACGAGAAATTTGTACGTTTGCAAGAAATTTCAATTACACGTATAAGTTCATAAAAAAAGACAAGAAGGATTAACTTCCAATATACGCGGCATGTAATTGTGCAAAACATAATAAATTCTATCAAATGTCAGTTTCATAAAATGCAGGATGCATTTCAAAGACACAATTTTTAAAATAATTTTAATCTAAATAATTAATTGAATAATTTAAAAATATTAGAATAATAATAATAGAAGCACACCATAATTTCTATAATCTTCGTAACATTATTAACAAACTTTAAATAATATTACAGAATTGAACATTTTTAGAACCAAATGTATAATAGAAAATTAATTAGAGAAACTATTATACAATTGTCTATTAATTTTTAACAAAGAAATCCGCATTACTACATATTTAACACAATAATTTTCTAATCCTGTCATAATATCACATTCTTCTACGACCTTTATTGCACAATTCCATAGTTTGAGAAACATAAATCAATGAACTGTGAATTAAAACAATAAAAAAATAGATAAATTTCTCAATTTAAATTTTTTTTTATGTTAAATATTTTAAAGAAAATGCAAAAATAGTATACTGAAATAATCTTTTAAAAATTATGCAATAAAGGGAGCATTAACTCCCTATATAATTCTTTATCATAATGCTTGCGATATGCACAACAAATTTGTATAAATTTTACGAAATTCTCCAGGAAATTCAGATAAAATTTTCATTAAATTTATATTGAAACAACAAGCATGTATGATGAACAAGTGATACAATCCTTTGTGAACAAGTACTTATGTATAAAATACGTCTTATGTTATGTCAGTGTCATTTAATATTACCTGGTCGAGTATATTATAGAAACAATTCAATGTTTTCAAATCAAATTGAAAAACATATCCTGTTAGTTCTTAAGTAAAATCGAGGAAAAGAATGTACAATAAAATCGATCGACAGTGATATATATATATATATATATATATATATATATATGTATGTATATACATACACACACCTTAATAATTAAGATCATTGTAAAGCCCTTTATGATCACATTAAATTATATCGTAGAGAAAAAATATTTACTATAATTCATTGGAAGAGAGCGCGCTTTGGGAGAGAGCGTAGCACATCGTTCTTTCTATGTTAACAGTTATATTTGCAGAAAAAAATCTAGAATATCAATGTAAGTTCGTATTTCGTTATAACATACAATGTAACGTACACAATTCGATCATGACAAAGAAAGACAGATAAATCTAAAATTTTCTCGCGCGTTCGCTCTTTCTCTTAACGAGAAAATACGCTTTATATAAATTATTATTCAAATGAATAATATATCATAATTAGCCTGCACCAACGTGAAACAAAATACGTTTACATAGATAAAAAGATTTGTACATTGAACGCTACACAATTGGTCCAATCATAATAAAAAAACCAATGACACACATATGTATATTTCTTTGTATGTAGCACTCCTTATTATAAATTGAATACCGTATTATTCTTGCTTGATAATTAACACATCATTTTATTCATATTCTTTTTTTTTTAGATATTATTGTACACATAAAATATTCTCTATACTTAGGCAATATTTTAAATTTTACATAACAAAAAGTACAAAATGATTTAAGAAGAAAAGACATCTTGTACAAATTAATCACAAACAATTGGACGTTTCAATGCTAATATTGTAATATAATTTTTCATCATATAATTTTTAAGTATCACTTTTAGGAAGCGCATTTTTGTAAATCAGGATTTAGCAATTGTATGGGCAATTGACAGCTCACGAATTAATAATATAGAAAAGTTTCTTTAGTTAGAGTTATCAACCACACACAATCCTTTTCAATATATTTATATTTAGATATAGGAGTGCTTAGTTCCTATAATATCTTGTAAAATTCGCTCATTTTTGCCTAATTTTTATATAAGAATTTTTGTAATTGGCTTTATTTCATTTTCACGTATGTGCTCGGTTTTCGTGTTACTCACCAGACTCTGAAATAATTCTAGTAAAGTGGACCTTCATCTGCGGATATGACTGGTTCTTCGTCGCTCCAATCGCTGACTGCTAATCCTACTGATCCATGAAAACTCTGTGATCTTGCTACGTGACTAAAATCAGATATAAGATGCATGGATTATAAGCAGGGAACAAATCTCTTCTATCTCGTTTAAGCCTTTCTTTATTAAATTAAAAAAAGAAACGGGAAAGCTTTTAAAAAGTTAACACATATACATTATTGCTAAAACTATCCTATAGATTAAAGCGCAATTTCATATTAAAAAAATAAAATAATTAGATTTCTGTATTTATGATTAATTATAACATTCTATTTTCTCTGTAGAAATTAACATGGTTTTTTATTATACATCTGCTAGAGCGCTGTAAATGATAAGAGATTGGATGGATAAACAAGGTGCAGAAGCAACACATCACTAAAATAGGTAACTTATATAAAACACAGGTATAGTATCTTTTTTGTTATTCTTAAAATTTTAATTCAGTAGAACTTAGAGTTAGAGTGCAATATCAAAATAAACATTCGTGTGTTTTATATTTTTAAAAGTAAAAAACACCTATTAACTGTATCTCTTGAGAGAATTTATGTAAAATGTTCAAACAAATTTGTACCATACCACTTGCTTGTTTGCCATATTATTTTTAGATTACCGATCACTATGGGTCCTAACAACAAAATATAACAAGTGTAATAATTATTTTCTCAAGTAATTAAACAATATATTGTAAACAATGCAAAGGACTAAAAGATATGATGGACCTTTGCGTTGTCTGGAAAAACTCTTCGTGTGCATCATCTCTTCTCTAAAAAATTAAAATCAATTTACCTCGGTGACAGAGTTGCATTTTTTTTCGCCAAGCCAGCTTTTCTCCGCCCTTCCATAGCGGCTTTCATGGGATCGTAGCTCTTGCGACGTTTCCAATTTTGCATCTCGACTTCCCGAACATTCAAGGCTGAAGGCTTTTTTGGTTCCTTTGGTTTGGTTTTAGGCCCCTACATATACATTCATACATATAATTATATGTTATATATTAAATTTTGTTATAAATAAACACCTACCATGCTCAAACCTCTGTTAACTCGCGTATTAGGTCGTCCTGAATCAGTTCTATTGATATTAGAAAGCGATTCAGACTTGTTATGTGCATCATGCAATATATTTTTCGCTTTATTCATATTGGAAGACATAGGTTTTGTTCGTTGCAGATCCAACTTTGCTTTAGGCAAACTAAAAAGAAAAAAAAATTAGATATGTATACAAAGATATAAATCAAAATACAAGAAAAAACCACAGCTGCATACTTAAATTCTTTGCTGTATTTAGTACTGGAGATTGGAGATTGTGGCATAGGATGCTGTTCATCGCTGCTCTCCGTATCGCTCGGATGGCGTAATCCTTTCGATATATTCTGATGTAGGCTACGACTCGTGTCTTCGTCGCTCTCGTTATCGGAAACAAGTGGAGGACGGTATCCCGTCATGCGAGCGGACATCGCGGATACAACATTCTGAGTCGTTTGTAGATAAGACGAAGTTTCTAAATCACTGTCGCTCTCCTATTACAGATTTTGTATAGCGATTTGATATACAATTATTCTTTACAGTTTATTGAGATTAATAAGTAAATGTGTCAATAAATATTTTAACAACTTTATAATCTGCATATACATATAAATGCATATTATATCTCGATACGTACCAATTGTGGACTACTAGGTGGTGGTACTTGATTGTCCTCATAACAATAATTTAATTCATTATCTGACCAATCATTGGCTAATGAGAGAGCACCTCCCGTGCCATGAAAACTTGCCGATCTTAACACGGAACCATCATGGCTGGAATGCAAATTGTTCTTTTCAAAAACTGAAATACATTTTTACCCATACAAATGTTCTATATCTTTTCGTATACTAACTTGCCGGAACCATCCTCAGTACTATGATGCTTTTTTGTACTATCTATTAATTTCTTTCTTCCTTCAGCCGCTGCTTTCATCGGATCGTAACTTTTCCGCCTCTTCCAATTCTGAAACTCCACTTCTTTGGATGTAAGAGTGGAATTACTTCTGCCAGACGGCTTCTTGTGATCTTTGCTTGACTTCTGATTCGTTTTTTGATTACCAGGAGGATGCTTAAAAAATATGAATTTTACATTAAAAAAAAATATTCTATAGACTAAATAATTTTCCTCAGCTAAATGCGATGCTCACATGAGTCGGTTTTAGAGCTCTCATACTAAATCTTCCGGTATCGGTTCTAGATATAGATGGTACTCTGAATTTCGTTGTCTCCGGTTTCTTCGATAATTCTTTGCTGTGCGCTCCGACGCTACTTGTGCGAATACGATGATAATTTTGCTGCTTGTTCACATGTGCGACAGTCTTAATTTCGGACTGCGCTCTTCTACGTCTTTCTTCGGGGGTTGTATTCGGCGTTGTATCGGAATCACAATTTAATCTGTAAATAATGCATAATATATTCCACTTAATTTCTAAAGAAAAAATAGATTTCTAAAATTTTTTTATTTTTGAGATAGAATTTTATTTAATTTCTGAATAAAATCACGGAATCACAATTTAATCTGTAAATAATGCATAATATATTCCACTTAATTTCTAAAGAAAAAATAGATTTCTAAAATTTTTTTATTTTTGAGATAGAATTTTATTTAATTTCTGAATAAAATACCTTGCTCTTCTTATGCTGAAAGCCCTATTTAACTTAATTCCAGATGAGATTGGCGTCAGAGGAGATTTTCTTTGTCTTTCTTGTTCACCAGTTTCGCTACTACTATCGGAGGCAACAACAGAGGCATATTTTCCTTTCGACGATATTCTATCAATGTCGCTATTATTGAAACTGCTGTGACGCGACACAAGATTTTGCGACTTCATGTTTCTAATACTCGCGTTACTCGATGACCTTTGTATATTGAGATGCCGTTGAAGCTCTGGACTGTTTTGCAGCATGCCAGCTTTAATAGCCAAATCTTTATCAAAATAACTAACCCCTTCATGATAGTTTGTAGTGCTGTTAGATTTTCTCAGCATGTACGGACTATAAAGGTATCATAATATGTAAGACGTGTATCAATTACTTTGAGATTAATCACTGAACCATGGCATTTCAAAATTATATATAATATGTGAAAAAATATGTACCTATTTTCGATGCATGTAAAATATCCAATATTTTTCACTTGTGACGATTTTGCTAAATGCTTAGGTCTTTCCAACATAGGAGAACTGAGAATCTTCGTTGTAGTAGCCTTACGGCTAACAATCGGACTATTAGTCAATTTTGGTGTAGGTGGTCTAAGACGACTTAAAATAGGACTATTTGTATGTTTAAAATCTTCCTTGTACTTTGCGCTATTTCTTTTGGACGTATTAGATTCTATTGTATCAGAAGCATATTCTTTCCTGTAAAAAAAAAATGTTTCTAAAAGAGCTCAATAATAATTTATATATAATAAACATCTCTCACTGGCAAAAAACTCACAATTGACTATCGTTAACAAATTTATTTATCGGTATGTAAAATGGATTATTCACCTATCTAGAGAGCTACTTCTTCTCTCAAAGTGGAGAGGTGACACGATTTGGGACGGGCTTTTCAATAATTCTACATTGGTATCAGCAGTCTTTGATTTAGTTGAACTTAAGTATTTTCGGACGCTTCGCCTATTTTCATTGTTGTTTGCTCGCCGAAACAATGACTCGGATAAGCTGCCACGTCTAACTACGGTACTATGTACAGGCGTACGTTGTGAGCTGTTAGGCGGCGTATTGTAACTGTTACTGGTGTCTTCATCGGATTCTCCACCAGAGTCTATAATTTGATGCTGATTTGAAACTAAACCGAGCCTTTCTTTTATTCGTATATACGAGTCCGCGTCTAGATTACTATCAGGCGATTGTTCCTGTATATGTAAAACATAAAAATATTTAGAAAAAAGAAAAAAGTGTATCAATTAGAAAAAAAGATTAAGACTCGTTAAGATGTCTTTGAATTTGTATAATTATTAAGAAAAATTACGTATTGAATATAAAAAATTTACTTTATATGGAAGTTTAATTATTTTATATAAATTTTGTAGATATTTTATTTTTATAAATTTGCATGATACATACATAGCGATTACGTGCCATTCGTTGAGATCTGGCATGAATTGGAGATGGTATCTTGGTGGGACTCAGAGGCGGCGTACGACTCGTCGAGCCGCCTATTATCGGAGGTAGAGAGTTATGTTCCGCCACTTGAGTGGCCCATTCAGATATCCATGCATTATTATCGCGCGAAATGCTCATCTGTAAAATAAGATCTGTTTCGTGAACATTGTATATTACGCGTATACGAACTTGTAGATGTTATTTACCTTAAAATTGTGAACGTATGCCTCATTGCTTTCATCCTCAGTTAAAACACCAACACTGAAAACTTTGTCGATATCCATTCTCGCTTTCTCCTCATCAGTATAGTCCTTATGAATCGTGTATGTCCCAGCCTCGCTCACTGCACCGTCGGAACTGGCGTCGATGTTGCTGACGTTAAATACATCTAGATTAGCATCCGTGACATTATCCGCGTTTAGATCCATTGCGTAATTAACCAATTGGTCTCTCTGATCGCTCGACAAACTGTTCTCCCTCTCATTCGTATTCTTTACATTGAAATCATCGGTGAGATAATTCATGTTGGACACTTTGTTGTCCTCCTCTACATTGTTTACCTCCTTGCACTCGTGATTAACGTCGATATACTCTATGTTTTTCGTATATCGCTTTTCATTTTCGTCATCGTAATTGTTCATCTGAATGCGACTTAAATCGTTTATCGTCGCAGACCTTTGGGATGTCCAATATACGTTTTCGTTGGTTTCAAGTTCTAAAGAGAGGCCTTGAGATGGAAGTTTGCTGTAACGTAATTCATCATCGCAAGATCTTGTCATTAAATACTGTTCATTTTGACAAGAGGGATCTACTTGTTCTTTTATAGATTGTTTTGTGCTAGAATGTGCTCTTGAAGGATTCTTGACACCTAAAAACACATAAACAATTCAAATTAATTAATATCAAATATAAAATGTAAAATTTATTTATAAAAAAAATATGTATGCAATTTTTATAATTCAGTATTAATTTGATTTAGTATTTATAATTCAAAGACAATGTATGACTTCTAAAATATTATTTCAAAAATAGAGTCATCACAAATGATGATAGAATTGTCAATTCTATTCAATACTATGTGTAATTTCTTGAGGAAAATTATGCATAATTCCTGACATGGGTAAAATATGACATCAAAATTATTAATATGTCAGCAAGCTACATCATTCAGGATAAGTAGAAGGTACTTGTAAGGAATATTAAGTAGCTTGAAGAACATGACTTCACCATGACTCACACACCACAGTTTAGTACTACCAAGTATAGGATTATTACAGGATTCACAGGTTTCTTTATCACACTGCAAGACAATATCATCATTACTGTGACCATCTCTCATCAGAACCATGGTAATCTCTTAGCGAATTTCTGTAGTGTGCACTTCTTATAATTTACACAAATTTATACTATAGATGAGGTTTTTAATTTATCGATTAATCAATAACCTTATTGACAAAATCTATATAGTTTATTATGCTGGTATATAGTTAACAATTTGTTAAAAGGGTCACTGCCACTGAAAGAGGCATTTGTTTACAAATTATTATTTACTCAAAACCTTTACAAAGATTATTAACAATAATCAAGAAAAGTCAATTATAATGATTTATGTATTATACCCTTACAACAATTAAAAATCAGTTTATTTAGATTTCAATGAGAAAAATACATGTTATTTCTAAAAGTTATAGTAAAAGTTAATTAATATTGTAAATTATTGCCTTACTTAAATTTAAAATTGATTATAATTATTAAATATTATTTCTAATATTAAACTAAATATTAAAATTTTTTTAGAAAAAAAGAGAGGAATAAAAATGCATATTTAAATGTATATTTACCTAATTGTTTAAGTCTTTCTGATAATTGGTCAGTTTTTCGCTTTGTATCATCCTCGCTGCTAAAGTAACCCTCTGAATGAGTGCTAGGAACTTTCTGCTTCTGCACCAAGCTTGGAGACAGTATAGTGTTCGGCTTCTTTGATTTTACTTCTACCTGGAAACAAATATATGTACAATATATTACAACATATATTTTACATAAAATTCTAATAATTTAAAGTTCTTATACAAAGATTACATTAAGTAATAACTTGTCTAAAAAATAATTTCTTATTATATTTTATTATAGAGAAAAATATTTGTAAAATTCAAGCTTATTTCAGATAACAAAATCTTTAGAAAGCAAATTTCACAAAGAGTTTGATACAAATTTGTTAAAAGAATATCAACAAAAGATATAATGGAATTTGTCAGTAAAATATGAGAGCAGATTAATTATTTATATTAATGATAGAATTCAAATAAAATTTGCAATTTTGTAAAGTTCACATCAAACTATGTTATGAAGATTAAAGACTGCAAATTAGAGATTAGAATTTAATGAATTAAAATAAAATAGATTAAAATTAAAAATATTTGATCAAATTCTAATTCTTAATTTGCAATCTTCAATCTTCAAAGTCTGATGTAGAATTTGACTGATACATTCCATCTAAATATTTACAAAATGATTTTATTTGGTTTCTGCTAATAATCTGTTGTCACATTATATCAATAGACTTCGCTGATAACATAAGCTTATTGTGAATACAGTTGATGCCAATTTGATGCTAAATCTGTTGGCAAACTGTTGGCATACCATATTGCACACTTAAATATCTTTGTTACGCGACATATATATCAAGTACCTTAGACGTAGAGAGATTCCGCCTGTGCCTGGCGTTGTATCTCTCGAACAGGTTCTGATACCTCGCCGCGTCCACCTCCTTGTCGCCGAAGTCGATGGTGAAGGCCAACGGGGTCTGCAGTGCGCGCGGACTATCGTCCGCCTGCGATATACTCCTCGCAGTCTCCTTGCACCTCTTCCCCGTGTCGCCGTTCCCGTTGCTCGTCGTCGGTCGCGCGTCATCGACGGGCCCCTCGCGCGTCAACAGCTCGCCGTGGGTCCCGCCCGAGGAACTAGCGTCGTCGGGTGGCAAATCCGCCGACGTCGAGGGACGAGTGTCGATCATCACCTCGGACGCCTGCGCCACGTCCATGTTCATTGCCATTTAACATGCCAGCCGTAAACATCCGCGGGAATAACGAACAGACGGTATCGCATACGGTACCCCCTCGGACTCTCCTGGGGTGCGTAACACTCGAGCCACTCCTACGAGCGGCGCATCGCGGGATTGCGCCGAGTATTCACCGCGAAGTTCGGTGTCACATGCGAAAACGGCGGCGATCTCTTAACAGCGAGGTCTTCGACTCGGACGCAGGTTGACACAGTGGCAGGTGCATCTACCGTGTGCGTACGCCATTGACTGCCGTCATCGCGCCCAGCTGTCATTGACACCACCACCGCCACCGCCGCTGCCGCCGACGATGACGATTACAACGACACACAACGTCCCGAGGAGAGAGGGGTGTATGTACAGCATCCGCCGATAACTGTCGCGCGTTTGAAAATGTTCGAATGTTAATTCTTTCCTTATTATGCGTTATTTCCTTTTCTTCTACGTGCCATGAGGAAACGAAGTGTCAGAATGACGAAATCGAGTGAGAGCGACGCGCGATGAACGATCGGCCGTTACGCAACGACTTTTACCGGAAAAGCAGGATGGAACGCCTTGAGAATCTGCATCGCGGTCACTTTGCGGAACGATGCGTTTCTAATTATCGGCACGCGCGTCGATCGCGTCTTCTTCATGAATATCTTACGTATGTACATACACTTTTCCCAATTCGTGAGCTAGATTGAACGACTGTACATTCCACGCGATTTATATTGTTGAAAAATTGAAAGATTTGAACATTTATTCTGTCAAGTAATTCTACAATACCGATGAAGAAACGTGAGCTTTTAGGAAGAGAAATAGGGAACAGATGTCGCGACATGTAAATTTATCACGTGGACAATGGAATTAATTATCTGACAAAAATATATTGGGTAGCAGTAGCATGTGATGGCATGGCGAGCATGTGGAAATTGTGGCATGTGAGAGTAACCGGCGTGTTTTGTATTAGTGATCGACAAATATAAATCGCAACAGCAGAAGCAGAAAAATGAAAGGAATTTCGAAGGTATAACAAGTTTCATTACTGTATTTTATTCATTTGGCGAGACATAAAGTTAAGCGGAAGAAAACTGAAGAGACCTTTATTTCTATAACCTTCTCAGAAATTTGCATTTCTAAAACATTAATTAAAAATATTTTTTTAATTTAAATTACACATTAATGTACTTATATATTAATTTAAATATATTTTTTAATGTATGGGTGTGTAATAATATATAATATGCTTTTACAATTGTTATTTAAAGTGAAAATTTATAACCACTTGTTATAAATTAATATATTTATATTGCAGTACACTTATATATATTTTAATTTATAAATATTATTTCTTTTTCTCTTTTCTCTTCTCTCCTCTCCTCTCCTCTCCCCCCCCCTCTCTCTCTCTCTCTCTCTCTTTCTCTTTCTCTCTTGATATTCGTATAACATTTGTATCAAGAGAAATAAAAGACAGATTATTTGATAATTTTAGTCAAGCAAGGCAAAAAGCAATGGGCGCAAGGACAGCTATACCATTGAGAATGAAGACTCAATGAATTCTGATTCCAATAATGAAAGTGCAGTGAATTCAGCAGTTGACAATGAGAATTCAATGGATGCTGAAACCGATCTGAGTGCTGATTATTTGATGGAAAATATGTTTGAAAATCCTGAATTTGATATTGCAAACTTAATGGCAGATGCATATGATAAAGAAGGTAAAATAGAATTGGATAATTATGAGACTGAATCTCTTGAGATGAATCAGGAAAAGAAGAAAAAGAAAGTCACGGATGAATTAACCGAGGTAATGCCTAAGAAAAAGAAGAAATTTGAAAACAACCTTTACAAGCAGCCAACGGTTGAAGAACTCAGTCAGCTTAGGGAAACTGAGAATTTGTTTCATTCAAATTTGTTTCGACTTCAAATTGAGGAGGTTCTCAATGAAATGAGGCTCAAAGATAAATATAAAGTGTTATTTGAGATTTGGTTCGATAAGTTGAAAGCAGCAATTGAATCTATTGAAGCAACTGAAGAAGTTCCGGTCAGTATATATAACTGAACTGTAAGATACGAGTCAATAAAATTATGTTTGATCTATTGTATCGATTTATTTCAGCTTGTAGATAATAATTTGGATGATAAAATAGGTGTTCACATTCCCATACCAGATGTACCAAATGAAACTAAGGGTGTTTTTAAGTTTTTAAAACCATCCAATGTTAGAGTAGTTGGATCTTATGAATCAGGATGTATTCTCGGATCTACCGTCACCGTAGACGTAATGGTGGAGATGCCGGCCAGTTTATTCTGGAAGCAGGATTATTCGAATTATGTGTATTTTAAAAAGAGAGCGATATACTTGGCATTTATAGCATCGATTATAGGAAGCGATATTGCAGAGAGCAAGAGATTTATTGGTGATAATCTAAGACCTTTGTTGAAACTTCGACCAACTGGAAAATTGAACAAAAAAGTGAACGTAGTAATACATGTTTCCACTCAAGAAACTAGTTTTAAGTTAAATAGATTTTTACCAGAGAAAAATAGCATTAGACCTAATTGGTACTTTGACGAGAAGTCTTTGGAAAATAGTAAGTTTATATGCTCATTTAATTAATATAAATTTATAAATTTAGAATTGTATGTAGTAGAAAAAGCAGCTTTGTAATTATAAGATTTTTTAATATGTTTGATTATGCATTAAAATTAAATTTAATGAGCAGAGAACCAATCATATTAGAATAATCAGAGAAAAATCTTGTAACAGTAATACTGCTTTTTCTTCTAAAATTATAATATTTTTATCTTACTTATTAATATTTTTGCCCACAGCATCTTTACCACCCACTCCACACTACAATTCTCTGATACTACATGACTTAATAATGTCGAGGACAAATTCCGAAATTGGGCAATTAATAAAAGAGTATCCAAATTTGAGGGATGGTATAATTTTGCTGAAAATATGGTTGTGTCAGCGTGAACTGAATAAGGGACAAGATGGCTTTACTAATCACATCATTACTATGTTTGTAATCTATTTACTGCGTGAGAAAAAACTCAACACTTTCATGAGCAGCTATCAGATTGTACGAAATGTTTGGATTTGCTTAGGTCTCTTGGAAAGTTAATTAAATTGTGCTCTATTTTTTGTCTTATTTGAGATACTAATTGTATTGATTTGAAATAGCACAGGGAAATTGGTGCGAGAACGGAATTACCATGTGCGAGGATAAGGATAATCAGAAACAGGTCTCACATTATCACAATTATTATGACTGTGTTTTTCTTGATACTACCGGATACCACAACTTCGCGGCGAATCTATCGAAGGATACCTTTTCATGGGTACAGAGAGAAGCAGCGTTGTGCCTAAAACATTTGGACAATATACATGTAGATAGCTTTCAAGCACTTTTTATGCAAAAAGTACCATTTCATAGAGCGTTTGATCATATTTTATGGTAATTTTTCTAGATTATTAGTATTATTTTCTGTATTGATAGTGTCAAATTTATTTTAATAACTTATTATTTGTGTTTGTATGTGTGTGTTTGTAGTTTTGAGAATGAGACAGTTTTAGGAAAAATGGTTAGAAATGAATCCAGCATGGACAACAAACTTAATTATGGACCTGACAAACGTAGTCAGGCGATTAAGATACTTTTTAAAGTTCTAAAAAGAGGTTTAGGAGATAGAATTAATCAATTATGTGTATTACCTAATATATATAAAGAATGGGAATGCACCGAGCACATGCCAGATAATATTGGAAAGCTTATTATTGGATTAGAATTAAATCCTGAAACATGTTTTAATATTGTGGACAAAGGACCTGAAGCTAATTTACCAGAAGTAAGTTATGAAACAATATTTTTATACAATAGCAAAATAGAGAATTTGACAATTATATTATAAAATATAATAATAAATATTTATTTTTAATTAATATTAATATTATCATATTATTACATATCACACAAGATAAAAAACTTTGTATTTTGCAGGCAGCTGATTTTAGAAATTTTTGGGGCGTGAAGTCTGAATTACGTCGATTTAAAGATGGAGCCATTCGTGAGGCTGTAATTTGGTCAAAAGGCAAATCTCTCACGGACAAAAGAATAATATGCAAGAAAATAATAGTGTATCTGTTAAAAACAAAATTTAATATCTTTAGAAAACAATATTTGTATGTCGCGGATCAAATGGAAGATTTGTTAAAGTTGCATAAAGTAATTTATCTAATTACTTTAACTTAATCGATTAAAGTAATTTGTTTTTTCAATTACTGTTACTTTCTTGAAATTTTATTTAATTTATGATTATATACTTTTAGTACAAAATAACGCATTTCGTATATGGAACTGGTGAAGAAGCTACATTGAAGGTTCTACAAGCTTTTAACACCTTAGAAAAGAATTTAATGTCGCTAAATGATATGCCTTTGACGATAAACGGTGTACAAGGCTCGAGTCCAGTTTTTCGATACGCAGAAGTCTTTCCACCGCTTGCTACTGTTCATCGGAAAACTGATGGTATCACCGAGGAACACAAGAATTGCTTGAGTCTTTCAAAAAAAATAGTAAAATGTCCTATGTATGTTCACGCGCTCGATGCGACGTTACAGTTATCGATTAGTGGAAAATGGCCTGAGGAATTGAAAGCCATTAGGAAGACAAAGGCAGCATTTTACATACAAATCGCGGAATGTCTTAGGGCGCAGCATGATGTGACAGTTCAGGCCAATCCTTCTTGTGTAGATGTGTATCAGGTTAATATAATAAATTTTATTTTGTGATAATATAATATTTGTAATAATAATTACATTTTAAGTAAAAATGTTCTATAATATTACTTTTATAACTGTACATTTTTTCTTAAAAATATAAAGTTTTTTTTTATTAGGACGGATTTGTTTTTCGATTAAGAATAGCGCATCAAAAAGAAATTGCTTTGATGAAACAAATCAACGAAGACGGAGTAATTAAGTACAGGGACAATGAAGAATCCATTGAATTGGAAAACAAACTGTTTCATTTACCCAAATTAAGCAGCGCCTTGCATGGGTGAGAATTTATGAATGTGATTCTTATTGGGATAATTCGTATAAGACTTTAAGAGTATATCTTTTGAAAGTAACACTTTTCTGAATGAGAATTTTTGTCTCGTATTTAATTATATTATCAATAGGATAAGTCTTAGATTTTAATAATTAAAAACATTAAAATTGTAAATTATATAAAAATGATTAATATAAAAATCATTTTATATAAACTTGAGATTTCATATATAATACTATTATAATAAATATTTTACTCAATTTACGGCTTGCAATCGGCTCTTGAAGATTAAATAAGAAATATGTTTGCATAATAATTTTGATATAATCAGATGCAACAAATAAGAAAAACATTTTGTGTGTGTGTGTGTGTGTGTCTGGTGTGTAGAGCTCATATATAGTATATATATATATATTATATTTTCAATTTTCATTCTTTTAGATTACATTCTCAACAACCATCATTTGGTCCTGCTTGCTGTTTGGCGAAACGCTGGTTATCGGCGCAACTATTAGATGATACTCATATACCAGGAGTTGTAATTGAATTGCTCATGGCATCACTGTATCTAGCACCAAAGCCGTACAAGCCAGCTCAGACACCACAAATGGCATTTCTACGATTTCTGGAAGTTATTGCTAGAGCTCATTGGAATACAGATCCCATCATTGTCAATTTCAATTGCGAGATGACCAGTAAGTCAACGTCTTAATATATTTATTTATTTTTTAATTCAACTGTAAATTTCAGCAAAATTTCATGCATGAAATAATCAGTTGAAATCGAAATAACAAATTGATACTGAAATCAGAGTTGTGTTTCTATTGAGATGTATAAAGAAGATAATGAGATGTATAAAGAAGATAAATAAAAATATTCTTACTTTAAATTTATCTATACTATCTCTTCTGATCTTAAGAAAATTGATATGTAAATATATTACGTAACAAAATAATGTTAAATTTTACAGATGAAGAAATTGTTGCCGTAGAAACGTTATTTAGTACTGCTCGCAATGCTCTACCAGCTTTATTTATATCTACTCCTTACGATCAGCAAAAATCCTTGTGGACTAGAAAAGTGCCGTCGCAATTGATTTTAAATCGTATGAGTACGCTAGCGAAAGAATCGCTGAAATTATTCGATGACTCGTTGTTCAATAACACGATTCTGGATGTAAAACCCATGTTCCGTCCTCCTCTCTCGGAATATGATTGTTTGTTACATCTAAAATCGAATATGATTCCTAGAAGATTGCAGGCAATCGATGTATCCAGCAAAGCAAAAATTGTAGATTTACATCCATATAAAACTCACTTGCTTCAAAAAATTCCGATTGTAAACTTTGATCCTGTGCAATGTTTCTTAAAAGATTTAAGAGTAAGTATCACCGGATAACTTATTGATAAAAATAAATAAAAATAAACTGTAATTGTTAACAATTAAATTAACTGTCAATTTCATTGAATTGCATCAATGCTTTGAAGAAAAACATAATTCATTATGCGATTTAACTGTTGGTTGTCTAAATTATATATATATTTTTTTAATTTTCAGGAGAGTTATGGAGATTATGCCTTGTTTTTCCATGATACTTATGGCGGTATGGTGATCGGGGTTCTGTTTAAACCTACTGTCCTCGAGCGAAAAGATTTTAAAGTGTCAGACGTTAATTGCAGAAAACTTGACACCGATGGTAAACTTGTTTTAAACATCTCAACCATGATTGAAGATTTTTACATTCTAGGAAGAGGTATTATACGCAAGATTGATATTCCAAACAAAAGTTTGTCTTTAATGACGTCAGAGTCAGCTCTGATTATGTAGTATGATCTCGATATCTGTAAAAATAACTGAAATTACTTTTGTCTTTAATTTTTTTAACGTCTTTCCTTTTTTTTTACTTTTTGTATCAGAATTAACTACATCATTATTAGTTTGTATGTTATCTTGTTTCTTCGGCATGCCTTAATATATAATTATTTGTCACTTTTATTATGTATAACAGGATGATCAATAGTAAACTTCCTTGCTTTTAGTTTCATAATATTATAAAATATTGTTTGAGTTAAATAATAATCGTCGTATGTATAAAATATATTTGTATAATATATAGTATTATTTTGTATGAATTTGAGGAGTTTCTTTTCCTTTATCCTAGAACATGTATTTAACACTCAATTTCACGACCTACTGACCAGAATAATTATGTCATAAAACAGATTTATTTTTAATTGCTTCTCTCTGTAATTCAAGGTCGAATTTTGCTGCGTATCAAACGAAATGCGGATGGCGTTTTTAACATAATCATATATTTCAAAAGCCTAAATGATGCATTTTTGTTTTAAATATTGGATTAAAATAGCAAATAATAAATTAATAGTTATTGAAGCTTACAAATTTATATATCAGAATAAATTAAGATATATTAAATTATGTCAAATTACATTTAAATGTTGTGTAAATTATAAAAACAAAAATTAATAATTTCTTACGGTTGAAAATATATTTTGTTTTTAACAATTATTACATATTTAGCATTTGTTGAACATACTTTCCTATATAAGTATTAGATGGACAGATAATAGATAACACTTATCACAAAAAATCTGATGATTGCGATTGATAATATTGTTGATAGGATAAGACTTATCATTAAATACATCAATAATTGCAGTTCAATCCTTATACGATTTATGCTTCTAACTTGCATGGTGCTACTATCTTTTATCTCGTGATAATATATAAATTTTTTACATATTTTAGATTATAATTTTTTAAATAAAGACGCATAAATTGAGAGGATTTAATTTTTATCCGTTTCCTTCAATTCATGATTTTTTCTAAAGCATTTTCTCAATCTGTACATTATTTACCTGGAATTATGATGTTAAAAGCAATGCAAACAAAAGTAATGGCTCTCGCACAATGTTATGCAATAGGAACAGCGAATAAAAAGAGAAAGAAAGAGGATCTTTCCTCTTTTATTATTCTTTGTTTCTATTGCCTGGGTCCTTCCTCTATTCCTTAATAATGTAAACAAGAAAAGAAGAAAATGTAGCTTTTTTCATCAGCTAAATACTTTATTGTTACCTTTATGTTCTCATTATAGCCATATGCTACGTATTTAAAATGATAAAACAAAGTATTTTGCTGTCTATATTGCTATGTCTATGAATATATTCTAGTTTCTTACCTATATAGATGGATGTGAATGTTTACATTTATAAAAAATAGTACATAATATATATTCTTTTTAAACTTGTAAAAAATAAGGTTTGGCGATAAGAGTTGTAAATACAATAAGATAATTTACAATGACTAATTATCACGTATAATAATTTGCATAACTGACTATAACTTCCTTGAAATATTTTAAATAAATTTTCGAAAGATAAAAAAATTCTATTACATAATAAGTATATTAGCGTAATAACACTGCAATATAAATCATTGTATACAGTTGCAATAAAAATAATATATAGAAAAATTCTTAAAATGTTTAGAATATTTAAATAATTATGAATCATTTACCATAAAATTATATAAAAGTAAAAAACAAATTATATTTCTGTTAGATTTGTGAATGTAAGGATTAATTATAATTTTGAATCAGTAACTATATATATTGAAATAATTAAAAATTAAAAAGACAATAAAAAAACACAAATATGTATTTCGTACAAAGCGTTTCATTAGAAAGCAAGAATGAATATAAAAATTTGAACAATTCTGAAAAATTAAATACATAATACGTAAAAAATGCAGAGAATAATGATTAGAAATTGAATATCAAATTGCTACATATTCTTAGTAATGACATATAATATAGCACTAGCTTAGTGCATGATTTGATATCCGATTTTTATCAATTTAATTTGATTGATGTTCTTCATGTTGATATAACAATATCAGTAAAATACAGGATCTGTCATCGAGCGAGTATATATAAGCCGTAAACGATGTTGTTCCTTCAGTCATCAAAAATGATATGACAAGCAAAATGCGATCAATAGAGAAAAGCAGTAAGTATACAGTTCTTGAATCAAAACAAATAAGAGATAAAAATACAAACAATATATCTGAAAACGGATATATCATTTTGCACTTTTGTGATGTGCTTTTACGATTTTTTTTAAAGACATCTAGGAAATTAAATATAATTGTTCTGTTTTAGCGATGCGCTCTTTGATACTACTGCTATTCCTTACTACTACCAAAAGTTACGACATTGTTCTTAAACATGGGATTCTCAATGTAAACCCTATTAATAATAATCGCGTGATTGTTAACCTTACGAGCAATGGTGAGTCATAACACGACACATAACTTCCTATGTTCCTCATGCTACTCATGTTATCGTCAAATAAATTTTTCTATTAATTTATATGCTTGTTTCCTAAGTTGTTCTTGCTGTTAGTTATTTTTGCAAGCTTTAATTTATTTCTTCTTGTTTATTAACATCTTAATATCTTCGCGAAATATTAATTTCATTTTTACAGGTTTTAATAATAAAGTTACTATCGATGAATGCTATATTTGTTTTAGATGGCACAAACATGGTTAATATCCTTTACACAAAAAGTCCATCGGCTACGCAGCAGAGTACGCCTTCCGTGTTCAAGAATTGTGGCAACAACAAAATATGCTTAAAATATGCCACTGGGGAGTTAGAATTCGACATCGATTGCGAAAAGGAAACCATCACTGTCATTCGTAAGCTCTTCAATTCTGCCGGTGAACTCTTGGATTGTTTCCAGCTTACTGATGACACGCAATGGTTTGGCGGGCCGGAACTTCGCTATCAGCACTGGCCCATACAGCACATGTACTACGACGAGGAACCGTACCTGCCGACGCATCCTGTAAATATGGCAGTAGCCGAGCGTTACTGGTTGTCTAGTAAAGGGATTTATATCTATGTGGACGAGACAAGCCCACTGTTCCTCGATCAGAATAATTACCGGGATAAATACCTGTGCATGATTGCGAAGAACAAGGCGCCCTACCAGCTTCGCGACAATATCGTACTTAACTACACGTTGGGTATCTTTTTGGATCCGAAAAGTGCTCATCAACACGCGGTGAGAAACCATCTACGTAAGCCGTCGGGTCGCCCCAATGAACGGATGATCCAGTATCCTGTATGGTCCACCTGGGCCAGATATAAAGCTAATATCACTGAGGAATTGGTGGAGACGTACGCAGACGAGATTATTACCAATAACTTCAAGAACAGCCAGATCGAGATTGATGACAATTGGGAGACTTGCTATGGTTCCGCTGAGTTCGATCCTATCAAGTTTCCCAATATCAGTGCTCTTATACAACGACTAAAGAACAAGGGCTTCCGCGTTACGTTATGGATACATCCGTTCATTAACCGAGGCTGCGAGCCCGCGTATTCCACTGCGTTGAACAATTCTTACTTCGTCAAAAACCTCGACGGAGGCGTTCAGATGTCCTGGTGGCAGGGTAAAGATTTAAAAATGACCTTGTTGAAAGTAATTTTTTCTATCAAGACTCAATTACCATATTTTTTCGCTTTAGCGTTTCATATTGAATACTTCTACGTTGAAATTAAAGAATTATCTATAATCTGAATGGAACAGAAAATTATCGTGATATCAAAATAATATTCATTTGCAAACATCCTTGTTAAATTATTTGAAGTGTTATATCATTTAATTATGTTTTTTTTTTCAGGTTCAGATGCCGCTACGATTGACTTCACGAATCCAGCTGCGGTGATCTGGTGGGTAGCGCGATTGAAGCGTCTTGAAGATCTTGGGATTGATAGCTTCAAGTTTGATGCTGGTGAGGTATCCTGGTTACCGCAAATAGCGGAGCTGAAAGGCTCGCTCGATTTGCAGCCAGGTATATTCACGCGGGAGTATGTCAAGGCACTCGCTAGCAACTTTGATGATAATATTGAAGTGCGGGTGGGATGGGGTACCCAAGATTTACCGATATTCGTTCGCATGATCGATAAGGACACCAGATGGTCTTGGAACAACGGTTTGCCCACCCTGATAACGACGCTACTGCAAATGAATCTCAATGGATACGTCCATGTGCTGCCAGACATGATCGGCGGCAATGGTTACCTAGATGGTTCGCTCAACGGAACGGAATATCCATCTAAAGAGATATTCATCAGATGGCTACAGGCCAACGTCTTCATGCCATCGTTGCAATATTCTTTCGTGCCCTGGGATTATGACAATGAGGTGAGTAATCTGGAAAATCTTATTCGAGATGGATGGATTGCTGTATGACAGATTAAAGAATTTAGTTTCTTCCTCAAATAAAAACGAAATTATTAAAAATATTTTTTATTTGATTTTATCAGACCATCAACATCTGCAGAATTTATACCGATTTACACGCCACTTATACTCCATCAATTTTGAACGCCATGCAGCAGGCTATTGAAAACGGCACTCCTGTAAATCCTCCTATTTGGTGGATTGATCCTACTGACAGTGAAGCTCATAAGATTAATGACGGTAAGTTTACGTGAATGTACAAATTGTTTTAGATTTGCCAAATATTTCAACACAATTGCTCTTATATATAAACAAATCTTTCTTGATAAAATCAGAACACACGCGAGATAATTCGTAATTGAATGTCGCTATTCAATTGATTACAGAATATCTCCTTGGAGAGTCTATACTAGTTGCTCCGGTAATTGAAGAAGGTGCTGAAAGTCGCAATATCTATCTACCTAAAGGAACCTGGCAAGATATGAATCGACAGAAGGCCTATAAAGGACCGACATGGCTATTAAACTATCATGCTCCCATAGAAATACTTCCATATTTCAAGAAAGTGTCTTGTTAATAAAGAATTTAAAAATTTTCAATATAAAATATTTATGTAATAAATATTTATTCATATAAAAAAGCTATCATGGAATGCTATATTTGTTATAGATGGTATAAACACGATTAATATCCTTTACAAGAAGTCCCTCCGTGCTCGAGAACTGTGATAACAATGTGTTAAATGTGCTGCTGAACCGTTAGAATGGAACATCGATACAAATTATCTTGTAACATGTCATAAATTTTTATTCCGAGATTGCATGTTTCTTCATATATAAAAATAGAATGTTAACTTGAGAAAACAGGATAAATAAATTCGCTGCTTACTAGTAAAGATCGAATCTCTGCGTCAAGTTTCTTGATCACTACGTCATCGGCCGTGTGATTTCCGGTCCTCAAAAGGGACTCGCGTTTCTCCTTCAGCATCTGCAACCGCTCATTGTATTTTTCTGATCTATCATAAACGTCTTTAATATTACAGGGAAAATTTTAAGACATTGTCGGCTGTCGTAAATATCTCATTACAGGTTTCCGTCGGAACAAAAGATTGTTTCGGTTTCATCACATCGATTTCCTTTTGGATCTCGTTCAGCAAAATTTGATCGTTGTTTAAAGCTTTTCTATCCGCAGATAAAATTTCCGCGAGACTATATGCAAGAGCAAAATATAAGTTAATTAAAATATAAGTTATACAGAATTGTTTTAATATAATAATATTAAATATAAGTATAGGATGTTCCACTTGTGTAAAATCAATTCAAATCGTATTAAATATTTCAACAGTGATGGTGTTATATATTGCACTATGAAAATCTTTATTAAACATAAATAATGTCAAGAAAATTATACGTTTAATATATATATCACAAAGAATGAAGACATTCTTTATTCGATTACTAATGTGTCTAAAATTTTTCCATAGCTTTGAAGTGGAATTTCCTAGATTTAGTTAAAAATTATATTGTAACGTACTCCGCACTCAACAGTTCCTCCCTACTGTTCTTAATTTGAACTTGCATAGCTTCTTGATAATCCACTTTCATTCTGTGTAATTCTCGAACTGCTTTGCTCCATTGCTCTCGAAAAAATTCTTTCCCCTTTTGAGCATTGTCTAATTTTTCTTCAAGAATTTTCACCTCTTGCAACAAGGACGCTGTTTGATCCTGAGTTAAAGATCCCTTTTGATACATTTGCAATTCGTCCATTTGTTTACTTATTGATGATTTCAGATTTTCATTTTCGTATGACAATATTTCCACTTGTGCTTCTACAGCAAGTTTTTTCTCCTCAAGTTTGGTGACCTACATAAAATAGAGCGTTGAGTGTATAAAATTAAAATATAAGATAATATTTAATAAATAAATAAGGAATACCAATCAAAATGTATACAATTATATTTCACAAACCTTTGATGTAAGATCGCTTTGCGTTGCATGCAAAAGATTATTGAGCTCTTGTAACTTAGTTTCATATCTCCATTTTAAATCTTCATTTGCTTTAATCAGTCTAGTTTCGTTTTCCAGGCTCTTTAATCTCCGCTTTCTCAAATCTTCAGTAGCGTTGTTTAAACTATTAGCTAACGTTTTACATTGTTCGACGCTATATGCGAGCTTTGATTCTAAATTTTCCTTCTGAATTCGCCATTCCTCACTCAGCATGTTCAAATGATGTTCTTCCTTTCTTTTAAGCTATAATTCATATATTATATGTAAATAATACTTCATTAAATAGAAATTATCAATCATTGTCATTATCGTTTTACCTCGACTTTAAACATTTCCTTTTGGCGTTCCTTCCAAGTCTCAAGCTCATCTACTATTTTATATGCTAAGCTATCGTCCAGTATCGGTGGCCCAAGATTTTTATCTTAAATCATTTTAATAAATAGAGACAGACTTATCATTATCTAACTTTCTCATTAAAAAATAATACAATAGAAAACAAGAGAGAAAGAAGTTTAACCAAAATTTTAATAAACTTAACTTACCGATAGTTTCTTTCTTTAAAATACAATGTGGTCCACGATCCTCTAACTTGAGTATGATATCCATTTCAGCAATTTTATTTCGATCTGTATCGAACAGAGGTAATTTATACTGACATTCAAACTGGAAAAAGTTCTCATTTTATTTTTTATTATTTTAATCTGCTCTATAAATGTAACATTAATGTTACCTTTTCTTGATAAAATAATGGTTTTACGTCAAGTAGTAGCAATGATAGTGGTTCTTTGCCTTCGTTTGCATCGTATATACTGATTTTCGGTGGAAAAGATTGTAGTAATTGTTTTATTTCATCTGGTGCGGATATAAAGTGAAATTGACATACGATATCTTGCAATTCCACTTTCTGATTAGATAAGTCTGACATTGTTGCATATGCTGTTGACATGACTTCCGTTTTCGGATGGTGAAACCTATGCAGAGATCACATTAGATTATAAAGAATTAAAAAAAAGATATTTTTATCCTTCCTTAAAAGGAAAGATATATTTAAATGTAACAAACCGAAATTCCATTTCTCGTTCAGATAGTGTTTTGGATATTAATGTTATCGCTACGAGTGAAATATGTAGACAATAGCAGTGATAAGATCCTACATCTTTGATGTAATTTTTATCGATACAATCGCAGAATATTCCATCGCAGGAGCGTGAACATGTAATTTTATTCGTTTGATGTTTTACATACTGACAATCAACGGATTGTTTATTAATATTTTTATATTCTCTCGTGCGTTTAATTCTGTTGGGAATATTTCTGAAATTAGACTTTCCAAAATCACCACTGGGATTTCTGTGAGATTCGATCTCTAGATATTTCTGAAATCATATATTATTTTAATTTATACCAAACAGTTATCAATTTTATTATTAATCGAGATGGGAGATTATTCACAAAACGATTAAGTTCCTGCTCTACCTGATCAATATTATTTATACTTTCTTCATTACGATTCATTTGAGTGTTACATATGGAATTGTTGCAATTCATTGTCATATTAGAATTGAGAAAAATATTTGTTTTACTTCCAATATATTGCAATTTAAGTTGCAACTCAAGATGTGGTTTCTGATGATTTTGATTTTCAATGTGTTTTCCTATCAAATCTTGTTTAATCAAAAAACAATGTTCGTGTAAAGTAGTAGTTGCATTGGCAGCACATTTGAGAAATTCTTGCAGACTGTCCGCAGATACTAGAGATTGCAGATTGATTGACGATTCGGCTATTACATTATTTTCATGTTTCAGATATATTAACAAATATGGCTTCAATTGTAGGTATTGTTTTAAGACACTTAAGGAGCTTCGTATTCTTATTATCACTTTTTCAGGCATAAAATAACATTTTCCAGACTCTATCTTAAATGGCTTAAGTTCTACATTGTTATCCAAAACTCTATATGAAAAATGCATGGTGCTATGCTTGTTTAAATGTTCAGGTAACAACAGATGCAAATTTTCTATGCATATAGCCGTGATACTTAATATAAATAACTCGCAACAGGTGTCTAGAGGTCCCAATTGAATCAATTGCTCATCAGGATGCAAGTAAGGAATTATTTTATTACTTTCCAAAATCACATTTTTGTCTGTCATTAAATTTCTTAGCTACGAGATAATGTAATATAATAACGATATTTACATAAGCTTTATAAAACTAATTAGTTTATACAGTAAACTGTAATTAATTTTACTGTTTATATAAATATAACAATATACTAAATATGAGATTTAGTATATCATTCCATTGTTTCATTTGTCGCTCAATTGTGGAAAAATATAAATAATTATTATTAAATTTAGAATGTTAGTCAGAAAATATTATTTATACAAGATAAAAATATATTTTACCTCAGTTGTTGAATTTAGATTTAGATCCTTTCGATCTTCGACTCTTAATGCAAGAAGTAACTCAGGCTTTTGCACTTTAAGATCACTTTTTAATCCCAGTAATTTATACCAATTTGCTTTTGGACTCAAATTTGGACATTTAGATACTATTTGAGCAGAACGTATATTCAGCAGAACATATCCAATTCTCTCTCTAACCTCGTTCTCTTTAAAAGCAAAGCATTCTAATTTTAATGAGGCTTGCTCTGATCGCATTCTATAAATTAAATTCAATGTGAAGTACCTATTTCATTCACTACTAATGGCAATTTGAATAAACAGCAAAAATATCATCTCTTACCTCCTCAACATCATTTTATTGGTTTCCCAAACCAGATCAGTGGCATATTGTGGAGTCGGGCAAGACTCAATTCTGTCAGTTTCCAAAGAATGTCCGTTTAAAATTCCAGTCAATATTGTTGATTGTAAAACTTGTTCAAAACCCTTTCCTATATATAATACACATGAATGTTATTCAATTATAATAATTGTAATAATTTAATAAGTAACAATTTCATTTCCATTGAAGATTCAAGGTCTACATTAATTACTTCATAAAGAGTCCTTCTAATCAGTTACTACACATTGACATAATTTATAAAATAAATCAAGAATAACAACTTTCACTCCTTTCCACTTATTGTTATAATATAAAGATTTCTTTATCCCTTCTTGGCAATGTAATGTTTGAAGTCATACATTCTATTCGTTTGTATAAAGATTTCTTTGGAAAAGAATTTTCAAAGGAAATACATTAGAAACAGAACAGTATTCTAATAATCAAGGACACATCTACAAAAACATTTTACCTTCTTTTATACTCAAAATAATTTGCACATCAGATTTTGACGTTTCCGTCATCTTGTTGAGTCCCATAAAATATTCTATACAAAATAACAAATTCGGCAAAAAATATACCGCCGTGTACCTACACACTCTCCGCGATTCAAATCTGTTGTTATGGTAACGGATTTATCAACACGAATCTCGGTCTTGAACAGTCTCGAAGAGAAAAAGAGATATTAAAAAGTATGTACAATATGTATTACATATTAGAATAAATCATTAGTTTAATCCTCTTCAAATGCCGGTTAAAAATCAGAAAACTTAACCCCCATTGACCAAAACAAACTTTTCTTTTTGTCTTCACTACACTTATTTGTTGGTCTGTTATTTCTAGTTGCACTGTTGCACTGATGCAATAAGTTAGAATGAGAAAAAATATACTTGTCTTATTTCTTCTAGTTTCAGAAAACTAGATGAGAAAATGTTGGTACTAACCAAATTCTCTAGGCATACCGTTTCAATTTCTGCAGGTTAGTAACACTGTTAAAGTAGTAAATCCAAGGTTTGCAGAGTCGGTGAGAGTCGGTTTTGATGTAATGCGTGCGTATGTGTCAAACAATAAATATTGTATAAATGATTTATAACATTTGATTTAATAAATGAATAAAAATTACACAAATAACTAAAAATAACTAAAAATATAGTGCATAGAGATGAACAAGGTGAACAAATGTTTTATATATTTATATGTATATGAGAGAACAAATTATTATATTTATAATATATTAATGTATTATATTATATTATATTGATTTATATTATATTATATTATATTATTTTATATTAATTTTCAGTTTCTTTAATGTGCCTTTATAAACACTATGACTGAATTCTCGTTCTTTACTTTGGAAGCATTCAGATTTCAATGAAATAAAATTAAGCATAAGAAGTATAAAGAAGGAAGATGAAAAGAAATAAGGGAGAATAAACGAATATCAGATAAGTAGCTAATATCTTTATAAAAAATTATGTATTCTATATGTGCTTTTTGTAGATGAACCGATTCTTTTCTTGAATTAATTTTTTGTTTCAGTTTCTCAATCAATCATTTGCTTGTAGAATGTTGACAGCTGGAGAACAATCCCTTGCAGACTTGCAGAGTGAAACTATTAAATTCTAAGCCTACTATGTTCTCGAGTGTACCAAAACTGTAAGCAAAAAAATTGAAATCACATTGTAGCATTAAGTAAATTTATCATCAACAGTACAGCAACAGATTGATGCAACAAACTAAGAATAGGTTTGTCGAAATTGTTTGTACTACGAAGCATATGTGCTGTTTGTACCAGCAATGTACTCACATTGTTTACACTAGAGTAACTGTTGCGTTTATCGTTAATATGTCATTAACGCTTTTGACAAACCTGCTCATTGTTCATTGTCACTTTGTCTGCTGATTGATGTATACCTTTTACCTTTCAGCAAGCAGGAAATGTGTTATTCACCCACCTTTGCAAGAATAGAGGTTTGGAGTAGCAATGGAATGCTTGTCAAGGATTATTTCGTAAGTAAATTTACACTATTTAAAGTAAAAGAATAAATGATTGTAAATGGAAAACCCATTAAGATCATAATAAATAAAGAATTAAGTTACAAGTCTAGGAACAATAATTAAAAAAAGAATAGTAGTAGTATTAAAATGTTTATTTACTCATAAATTGTTATTTCCCTACTAATTCGGATAATTTATATAAGATTAATAAAAGATCCAAATCTTCGTTATTTTCAATTTCACTCCAGATTTCTAATATTTTATTTTATTTGGATCTTTTATTGGCGCATTTACTTTATATTATTTGTATAGAGAAGACAATAAAACAATAGAACAGTAAGACAATTTACTTAATATAATAGTTTTTTAGGGGCGCTTTTTTTACCTTTTTTTAAAAAAAGTAATTTTTTGTTCGGATTATTATTACGTTTATATATTGTAATACAGATTTAAAAAATTATACATAAAAAATGTAATTAACTTTATTATTATTAAACTTACGGTATATATTCTGTTTAATAACTTAAACTATCGAATTATGTCTCCTTGTCCCCGCTTAGTTGTACATATTTTTTAACTGTGTATTTGCCTGTCTTTTTTTTTTTTTTTTATAGAGGAGGAAATCTTCAAAAGACTCCCCGAAAGACCAGGAGAGTGTGGGATTCAACGGAAGGCACGTCGGACGAAAAGCCTCACCGCCGCCTACCCACTAAAACCTCCTCTTTCCTATAACATGACCTAACGGGAAAAGTTTGAAACAGGTGGTAAACAACACATTTGCGAGCCCTAAAACCCTAGATTTATTTTCCTGCCTAACCGTATTTCCATTTATTCGTTTACCTATTCACACATTCCTACCTACCTGTATCCCTACCTACCTACATTAATTTTTGACACCCTTTTGATAAATGTCTTCTTTTTTCCGGCCAGATTGGACTCACCTTTCGTTGATCCTGGCCAAATCCATTCTAGCTGCAGACAGCCCGTAATGACGAAGTACACTTGTAAAACAAGTACACTATTAAAACGTGTATACACTTATACACGTTTTAATAAAAAATACAAACAAAAAACATTTGGAACAACGAATCTATAAATTGTCGCATTAATTTGCACTATTTATAATACATAGAGACATTTAATACAAATTTTATAGATTTGTTGTTCCATAATATAAAAATCGTCATTCACGAGACGACGTAAGACGCGCGGCGAGATAAGCTTTAGTTTCTTAAGTTTATTTACTCGCGATTTTCCAAAATACTTCGTTGTGAAATTATTTAAAATGCTTCTATTTTTTTATTTCAAGGGGGGAAGAGTAATTGGTTGCGACGAGCACCTTGATGGAGGCCCTCGACGCGGATAGATGTCCTGAGAGAGACATCGAAGAAGGGGAAGGACAAAATGATTGCGACGATCGCTTTGACGCTCTCGACGCGGATAGATACCTTGAGAGAGGCATCGCAGGAACGAGAAGTGTGGAGGCATGGGAAAGCAAGTCGCGAAACACGAGACGACGTAAGACGCGCGGCGAGATAAGCTTTAGTTTCTTAAGTTAATTTACTCGCGATTTTCCAAAATACTTTGTTGTGAAATTATTTAAAATGCTTCTATTTTTTTATTTCAAGGGGGGAAGAGTAATTGGTTGCGACGAGCACCTTGATGGAGGCCCTCGACGCGGATAGATGTCCTGAGAGAGACATCGAAGAAGGGGAAGGACAAAATGATTGCGACGATCGCTTTGACGCTCTCGACGCGGATAGATACCTTGAGAGAGGCATCGCAGGAACGAGAAGTGTGGAGGCATGGGAAAGCAAGTCGCGAAACACGAGACGACGTAAGACGCGCGGCGAGATAAGCTTTAGTTTCTTAAGTTAATTTACTCGCGATTTTCCAAAATACTTTGTTGTGAAATTATTTAAAATGCTTCTATTTTTTTATTTCAAGGGGGGAAGAGTAATTGGTTGCGACGAGCACCTTGATGGAGGCCCTCGACGCGGATAGATGTCCTGAGAGAGACATCGAAGAAGGGGAAGGACAAAATGATTGCGACGATCGCTTTGACGCTCTCGACGCGGATAGATACCTTGAGAGAGGCATCGCAGGAACGAGAAGTGTGGAGGCATGGGAAAGCAAGTCGCGAAACACGAGACGACGTAAGACGCGCGGCGAGATAAGCTTTAGTTTCTTAAGTTAATTTACTCGCGATTTTCCAAAATACTTTGTTGTGAAATTATTTAAAATGCTTCTATTTTTTTATTTCAAGGGGGGAAGAGTAATTGGTTGCGACGAGCACCTTGATGGAGGCCCTCGACGCGGATAGATGTCCTGAGAGAGACATCGAAGAAGGGGAAGGACAAAATGATTGCGACGATCGCTTTGACGCTCTCGACGCGGATAGATACCTTGAGAGAGGCATCGCAGGAACGAGAAGTGTGGAGGCATGGGAAAGCAAGTCGCGAAACACGAGACGACGTAAGACGCGCGGCGAGATAAGCTTTAGTTTCTTAAGTTAATTTACTCGCGATTTTCCAAAATACTTTGTTGTGAAATTATTTAAAATGCTTCTATTTTTTTATTTCAAGGGGGGAAGAGTAATTGGTTGCGACGAGCACCTTGATGGAGGCCCTCGACGCGGATAGATGTCCTGAGAGAGACATCGAAGAAGGGGAAGGACAAAATGATTGCGACGATCGCTTTGACGCTCTCGACGCGGATAGATACCTTGAGAGAGGCATCGCAGGAACGAGAAGTGTGGAGGCATGGGAAAGCAAGTCGCGAAACACGAGACGACGTAAGACGCGCGGCGAGATAAGCTTTAGTTTCTTAAGTTAATTTACTCGCGATTTTCCAAAATACTTTGTTGTGAAATTATTTAAAATGCTTCTATTTTTTTATTTCAAGGGGGGGAAGAGTAATTGGTTGCGACGAGCACCTTGATGGAGGCCCTCGACGCGGATAGATGTCCTGAGAGAGACATCGAAGAAGGGGAAGGACAAAATGATTGCGACGATCGCTTTGACGCTCTCGACGCGGATAGATACCTTGAGAGAGGCATCGCAGGAACGAGAAGTGTGGAGGCATGGGAAAGCAAGTCGCGAAACACGAGACGACGTAAGACGCGCGGCGAGATAAGCTTTAGTTTCTTAAGTTAATTTACTCGCGATTTTCCAAAATACTTTGTTGTGAAATTATTTAAAATGCTTCTATTTTTTTATTTCAAGGGGGGAAGAGTAATTGGTTGCGACGAGCACCTTGATGGAGGCCCTCGACGCGGATAGATGTCCTGAGAGAGACATCGAAGAAGGGGAAGGACAAAATGATTGCGACGATCGCTTTGACGCTCTCGACGCGGATAGATACCTTGAGAGAGGCATCGCAGGAACGAGAAGTGTGGAGGCATGGGAAAGCAAGTCGCGAAACACGAGACGACGTAAGACGCGCGGCGAGATAAGCTTTAGTTTCTTAAGTTAATTTACTCGCGATTTTCCAAAATACTTTGTTGTGAAATTATTTAAAATGCTTCTATTTTTTTATTTCAAGGGGGGGAAGAGTAATTGGTTGCGACGAGCACCTTGATGGAGGCCCTCGACGCGGATAGATGTCCTGAGAGAGACATCGAAGAAGGGGAAGGACAAAATGATTGCGACGATCGCTTTGACGCTCTCGACGCGGATAGATACCTTGAGAGAGGCATCGCAGGAACGAGAAGTGTGGAGGCATGGGAAAGCAAGTCGCGAAACACGAGACGACGTAAGACGCGCGGCGAGATAAGCTTTAGTTTCTTAAGTTAATTTACTCGCGATTTTCCAAAATACTTTGTTGTGAAATTATTTAAAATGCTTCTATTTTTTTATTTCAAGGGGGGGAAGAGTAATTGGTTGCGACGAGCACCTTGATGGAGGCCCTCGACGCGGATAGATGTCCTGAGAGAGACATCGAAGAAGGGGAAGGACAAAATGATTGCGACGATCGCTTTGACGCTCTCGACGCGGATAGATACCTTGAGAGAGGCATCGCAGGAACGAGAAGTGTGGAGGCATGGGAAAGCAAGTCGCGAAACACGAGACGACGTAAGACGCGCGGCGAGATAAGCTTTAGTTTCTTAAGTTAATTTACTCGCGATTTTCCAAAATACTTTGTTGTGAAATTATTTAAAATGCTTCTATTTTTTTATTTCAAGGGGGGAAGAGTAATTGGTTGCGACGAGCACCTTGATGGAGGCCCTCGACGCGGATAGATGTCCTGAGAGAGACATCGAAGAAGGGGAAGGACAAAATGATTGCGACGATCGCTTTGACGCTCTCGACGCGGATAGATACCTTGAGAGAGGCATCGCAGGAACGAGAAGTGTGGAGGCATGGGAAAGCAAGTCGCGAAACACGAGACGACGTAAGACGCGCGGCGAGATAAGCTTTAGTTTCTTAAGTTAATTTACTCGCGATTTTCCAAAATACTTTGTTGTGAAATTATTTAAAATGCTTCTATTTTTTTATTTCAAGGGGGGAAGAGTAATTGGTTGCGACGAGCACCTTGATGGAGGCCCTCGACGCGGATAGATGTCCTGAGAGAGACATCGAAGAAGGGGAAGGACAAAATGATTGCGACGATCGCTTTGACGCTCTCGACGCGGATAGATACCTTGAGAGAGGCATCGCAGGAACGAGAAGTGTGGAGGCATGGGAAAGCAAGTCGCGAAACACGAGACGACGTAAGACGCGCGGCGAGATAAGCTTTAGTTTCTTAAGTTAATTTACTCGCGATTTTCCAAAATACTTTGTTGTGAAATTATTTAAAATGCTTCTATTTTTTTATTTCAAGGGGGGGAAGAGTAATTGGTTGCGACGAGCACCTTGATGGAGGCCCTCGACGCGGATAGATGTCCTGAGAGAGACATCGAAGAAGGGGAAGGACAAAATGATTGCGACGATCGCTTTGACGCTCTCGACGCGGATAGATACCTTGAGAGAGGCATCGCAGGAACGAGAAGTGTGGAGGCATGGGAAAGCAAGTCGCGAAACACGAGACGACGTAAGACGCGCGGCGAGATAAGCTTTAGTTTCTTAAGTTAATTTACTCGCGATTTTCCAAAATACTTTGTTGTGAAATTATTTAAAATGCTTCTATTTTTTTATTTCAAGGGGGGAAGAGTAATTGGTTGCGACGAGCACCTTGATGGAGGCCCTCGACGCGGATAGATGTCCTGAGAGAGACATCGAAGAAGGGGAAGGACAAAATGATTGCGACGATCGCTTTGACGCTCTCGACGCGGATAGATACCTTGAGAGAGGCATCGCAGGAACGAGAAGTGTGGAGGCATGGGAAAGCAAGTCGCGAAACACGAGACGACGTAAGACGCGCGGCGAGATAAGCTTTAGTTTCTTAAGTTAATTTACTCGCGATTTTCCAAAATACTTTGTTGTGAAATTATTTAAAATGCTTCTATTTTTTTATTTCAAGGGGGGGAAGAGTAATTGGTTGCGACGAGCACCTTGATGGAGGCCCTCGACGCGGATAGATGTCCTGAGAGAGACATCGAAGAAGGGGAAGGACAAAATGATTGCGACGATCGCTTTGACGCTCTCGACGCGGATAGATACCTTGAGAGAGGCATCGCAGGAACGAGAAGTGTGGAGGCATGGGAAAGCAAGTCGCGAAACACGAGACGACGTAAGGCGCGCGGCGAAATAAGTTTTAGTCTCTTATATAATAGAGGCAAAGGGACTCGCAACCCCAGTGCCCTTAAGCGCCACCACAGCATTCAGCCGCCCGACGAATCGGAGCGTTACCGGAGTTACCACGAGGAGGTAGCTGGGTGACTTGGTCGTGAGAGGCTTAGTGGACCTTACGAGAGGTCTTTATTGCGCATTACTCCCCGACAATGATACCCCCTCAAGAGTTTACCCAAAGGAACGGCCAGCCTCCGTGACACCCATACGACGTGGTTCTCAGGCCACTAGGATCTGTGGATCCCAACAACGAACACCAGCCCGCCGCACTGGACTTCGTAAAGCCAGGACAGCTGTTAAACCTTCGCTGCAAGGGCACGTTTCCTTAAGAGAGCGAGAGTACATGCTTACTCTCTGACTACATTAGCTCTCCTTCGGGCAACTTGCAGTATAGACGCAATTGCGGCACTCTCCCCGAAGGGACGCCACGTACGCCTAGAATAAGAGCTCAGAGCAGTTCAGCCACAGGCTAATGAACTACTCCTGCTCCGACTGGGTCGTTGGTCTAGTGTACTTAGTCCGAGTTAATCTCAGACACAATGCCACATCGAAAGAACGCCGATCAGGTCTACTCAAGAGAAGGACGCGTCCCGACCCCGAGCCCAAAGAATCCGCAAAGCGGGTATCAAGAGCCCGAGAGGAGCGCCTCCGAGTACCATTGTCAACTCTCTTCTTATTATAATGCTTAATCTTAATATAATGCTACATATCACTGATATAAATTTTTAATGTATTTGTCACATCTACTAATAAGAAGGAACCCTTAAGATATGAATCCATTTTCGGTTGTGGCCATGCACGAAGATACAATTATCGATGTTTAATTTAACATGTAGCGTAAACATATCGCCGTAGTGCGACGCTCGACGATTGCGAGACACTTTATTATTGGAACGTTCGACGACGGATTAGCGCGCTCTTAGCGCACGTATCGTAATTCAAGTTATAATTCCTAATGTTACGACGCACGAGAGCAATCCGACCGAAAAACCGCCGGTGTAAACCAAATAAAAATGGGGGCCGGCTATGATTCATCCCAAGAACATTTCTTGAATTTTATATTATAGTAGACTAAAAAATCTGAAGTGCTATTGCGGAGAAAAGAATTAATATATCAAATTACTATGACAAACATTTGTTATGTAAAACTATTTACTGTAACTTTAGATACATTTACAAAATGATGGCATCTAATAATAATAATAATAACATCGGGGGGTGGTCCTCCTACGAGGCCCACTTTGGCACCTCAGACCGAGTCCATTGTGCCTCCCCATTGTCAGCTGCCTTAGTGGAGCCGCGCTTCTTTCCAGAAGCAGAGCAGCTCCTCCACAGGCAGCTGATTTTAAGGCAATAGATCCATGAAATAAGTATGACATTTAAATATTATTTATTATTGCATTATAGCAAACATTTCTACATTATATTTGAAATAAAATTTTGTCATAGATCTATTACAAATTTAAAAGTTTATTCATCACTCACCGGCCGATGCGCAGCGACAGAGATATTCAGCAACGTCGCTACGATGATTCTGTAACAAACAAATGCAAAGTCCAAATTAAAGCACAACAGAAATAAACATTTAATATTGAAAAAAACGGCTTGCAACTCTGTACTTGTGTTCATTAAGTACAAATTAAATTCAAATTAAAACAGAGCTCGCGACTATTAATATTAGATGAGAGATAATTGTTACGGGTTTAAAATTTTTATTTTTTGATTATTTATATAATCATTATATAATCAATATTTTTCGAAAAAAAAGAAGAGTTTATAAAATTAAAGTTGTCTAAAACTTTACGTGACGTTATATTCTTTATAATTTATCAAGGAAAAATTGAATAGAAAGAAAACTAATAATTCTATGCAAATAATAATACTCACCCCAAAGTTGCTCTGCCGGAGCCCAATGCCTTTCCCAGGTCTCCTCCTCTCGTTGCACAGGACACTCGCGAATAACCGAATATACTACGATCGCGCGTAGAACTAATTAGACTAGACAGCCCTTTTAATTCATTTACTTGAACTGACACTCCCGAAGCAAACGCGCGACACGACGAGCCGGCTACGGTTCGTTTTCAATTCAATCGGTCAGCACTCCCGAACCGCGTTAACACGGCGCGACGAACCACAATTTTACGATCAACGACGTAATAGGTTTGTTTTTTATTCCTGCACTGCTGCACTGGTGCAATAAGTTAGAATAAGACAAATATATTTTTTCTCATTCTTACTTATTGCACTAGTGTAGCAGTGCAGGAATAAAAAACAAACTTAATAAGTGCAATGGGTACAGTTAGCTTCCCCCACAGGCATTCAAGCCCTCGGGGTACTGAGCCCTCCCACCACGACAAGGTCGTACCCGTGGGAGGGAAGATTTCTTCTGAACCTCTATGCAAACTTTAATTTGCTTAAAAAAAAAAACGAATGCTGATCATATATCAGGCTATCACTGTGAAGCAAAGGGATATGGATACTTGAGCAAGTTTTTTTTACCAAAATATTTGACGTGTAATATGCATAGGTATTATAGTCATGGCTATAAATATTGTAAAAATAAGTAAACGCCAAGTAATTCATTTTACATTTTATATATATCATCTGATAAGTGAACTTGAATTCTGAACACGCGAGACACGCACGGAGTCAACGAAACGTCTGACCGGCCGCCGCCGCCACCGGCGCTGGAATGGCATACGTGACTGGAGACTGGAGCGCGGAGCAACATAGCGGCAGCGGCGCGCCGCGCCTGCGCACGCCGCGCCGCTGCCGCCACGTTGCTCCGCGCTCCAGTCACGTACGCCACTCCAGCGCCGGTCAAGAAATTTGATTGGTCTATTTTCTTATGTAAGTGCTTGTAGACCAATCAATTTTCTTATGTATATGCTTATGCGCTTATGCAAGTTTATGTGGATATACTATAACTTATTGCACCAGTGTAATAGTGCAGCTAAAAAGAACATCGCCTAAAACGAAATTTCAATGTATGTAATTCATTGTCTCTGATCTAATCTTATTTCCCAAAAAGCATTAATAATTTTTATCCACGTTAATAAAATAATTTTGTATTATTTGACAACTTGGACAGAGAATTACTTGACCAATCAGGACCAATTGTGTAAAAAAATACGCATCTGGTTTCTGGGGAGTTTCGATTTCTGAGGCATGCGTGCTCAGAATTATCACTGGAGAATTTCAAAACGCGACGACCAAGATGATAAACAGAACTTCGTATCACGTCTCGTGGTCTCGTGAAATCATATAATTTTCGTTTCTAGATATAGTGCCATTGAGAAGCCCGAGAATATTAATTTAAAAACCAGGTGAACTAGTGTGTCGAAGGATCATAAACGCTGAAAACGAACTTCAGCGTGTGTGAATGCAGTTTTCGCGAATCAAAATTTCACAGAGGATTGCTTACAGACCGCTCGACGATGGAGCTCAATGAGCTGGAACGATCTGTGAAACAACTGGGTGTAGTGCTTGACGAGTTTCCGATCGGTGCGATATCACTGGATGACTTTAAGCCGATCGAGGAGAAGATCCGGGAGACCAGGGAGTCACTGAAGCACCTGAACGCCAGGTCGTTGATGCTTAGAGCAAAATACAAACGTATGTTGCTAGCGTAAACCATAATAAACTAAGATTTGAGACTGCACTGGAATTTAATCAATCAAAAAAGAAAACTAATCTCAAGTTTAGTAAAACGTTACATTTAGTAAACTTTGTTTTGATTGATCAAATTCCAATCTAATCTCAATCCTGTAGTCCGATTACAGCTTTACAGAATGCGCTGTAATTTCAATTAAAAATACCTCATTCTGAAGTTTGTTTTATGTTACAGAATACATTGACACTGAACGCGAAGGAAGTGAGGATGATGCTGAAGACGCATTGTTGAGCGTTGTGAGCGACACTCTCTTAAATGCCAAGACTGTCAAGTTGTGCCTTCACAGTACCACCATTCAATCCATCCTCAACAATAAGGAAGGCAATGCCGAGGATCAAAAGTGATTAATTATAGTCAGATTGACACCAATGAAAGTGTTGTAAAGAAATATAATCTTAATTTTGCTCACTCCTAGGAAGCTCTATACTTACATGAATAAACTGTTCACTCTCAATGACAATGTTATGGCCATTCAGAAAGAGATCGAAAAAGCATCTCAGGAGCAGTTGGACCTAAAATTCGAATGTCAGAAGGCGTTGTTTGATCATAAAAATTTTCTCAAGGAGCAGGAGCGGCTGCAAAGTGAAAGATTGCAAAAGACTTACCCTGAGATTGTAGAGTGAGTAGAGATCCGACGAAACTCATGCCTCTTGTCAAATATTATAGTGTTAAAAAAATTTTTTTTTAGAAATAAAGATAAAATGGAAAGAACCATACGGAAAATTAATATAATGAAGAAACTCATTAGGAACTTTATAGCAGTATCCAGTCACATGCTAGAGAAGGAGCCTATACTAGTGGAAATGTTGGAAAGACACAGGGACTTGTTAAACGTCGAAACAATAATGAAAATGTCACAGAGTAATGAAGAGAGTACGTAGGAAATTTCATTAAGAATGTTTCTTTCCCTTTTTTTTTACTTACTAAGTATGATAGACACAAAACATTTATAAGAATAAGCTTTCACGCAAGTCTTAGTGTCTTTTTCTTTTTCCTTCCACAATCTTTTCTTTTGTTTTTAAAGATCTATTAAAGCGGCCAGATCGTTTTGTATAAATTAATCGTTAAACAAAGCATAGTTAATATTGTAATGTTAAGTTAAAAATTATGTCATGTGATAATCACAACTTATATTTAGTAAAATCGCTATAGAGGGAGAGAGATATACATATTCATTTTATTAGAATTTATATAGTTGAGACTTGTTTTTTACGCATAATTATAATTTGTTATATTATTATATAATAATAATAATCCTTATCAATTGCCGATAAAATGCAAATGTGAGTTTTTTTATGGTTCGTATATAATATTATGGTATATATATATATATATATATATATATATATATATATATATATAATATATATATATCATTCAGTCTCGTTTTATATACATATATATGTGTCAGTGTTTTTTTAATGTAGACCACTCTCCTTTTTCACACCCATATACATGTATAGGAGTGCGTGTAAACATATAATTTTCATTATGATAGTTCTAAAACAATTTAATCGTTATACACATAAGTTTACTCGCGATTTCAAATAGATCAGTTCAGAAAACGAGTAGAAAGAAAACAAATCTACTTGAAAGGAGCAGCTTTGAAGCGGCGTGGAACTTTATTTAGGAATATAATATTCTGAGATTAACTTTATGTTATTACGGAGTAACGTCATCTTGTATGTACTTAAAATGCTTCAACAAATTCGTACCTGTACAAATATTATTTCATTCCCATTTCATTAACTTTCTCGTAAGTGCGCATCTGTTTTCAATGGCACTTTATATAAATTATGTAATAAAGAAAAATGATAAGGATACTAATGTATAACAATATCGCAGTAAAATTGAATTTTTTATTGCAAAAAGAAATGTTTACTTTTAAGATAATAAAATGTTTTATTTTTATTTTTTAAATATTTAAAGTTTTAAACAATGTTAAGATTTAAAATACTAAAAACGTATAATCTTTAAGTTTTAGTTTTAAAAGTCGTTAAAAATTAAAAAATTTTAAGTACTTAAAAAGCAATTAAAATATTTTAATATCTAGAAATTTAACATTCCTTTTTTTACTATTATAATGTGGTTATGTAGACAGACCGAAATAAATGTGTTAATTTCTTCTATCCTCTCTAGCCTTAATTTTTTCTTTTTGTGTCTACAAAAAATGCTAAATTTACGATGCATAATTCTAATTGTTTGTAACGTCAATTACGTCTTGTAAATCTCATGTTTTAATAAAATATCAAACACACGGATGCACGTATCTGTGTGAGCTGCCAATCCCATAAAAACGGCAATTTATTTATTATCGTAGCAATCAGCGATTTTATTGTTCAACAATTCGTCCATTAAAACAGTACGAACATATAGTAAGTCAAAAAATGTATACACATAAGCCTCACTACGCGAGAAACTATAGTGCTGATTAACTTAATGTCAGGAGTCTCCCATCATCTTTTCAACATCGCCAAATCGATGCAACTAAACACTCACAACACACGAAGAAAAACGCGCGATCATCCGATCTCTCTCTCTCTCTCTCTCTCTTTCATTCTTTACGCAACAAGATAATTAATTACGCAGCCTCGTTTTTTCCACAGATACGCATGACCACATTTATCGCTGTGTACACCGCTTTTCGATCAACGAGCCAATGGAATGAAAGACACCGAGAATATATCGGTCCTGGCCCGATCCTTCTACTCATCAATTTACAAATATACAAAAAAAAGAAGAAAAGGAAATGTGTCTTTCGAGCGGAGATGGTCGTTTTAGATTACAAGCCTTAATTCCCATTTTAAATGTGTTTGCAACAATCGTTCTCTCCGTGTAAGGTACGTATCTAAGGTAAGGTGTGTGGTGTTCTGTATTTAAGTTAAATGTTCCAGTGTCCGAACACTAAAAAACTTTTTATTAATCTCAAATACATGTTTATTATAATATTGAAATATAATTGTAATTTTTAAATATATATTTGCGACTATAATTAAATTTTAATATTATAATAAAAAAATTGAGATTAATATGAACTTTTATGTATAACCACATGTTCGGTTATTATCCAGGACGTATACTTTATGTTGTGTTGGTTTTGTGTGTGTGTGTGTGTGTACTGTTTACAATTTGAGGAGACCAAGACTTTTGCTCACAACCATACTTAACCAGCAGTCAGTCGTGTTGTATTAAAAATCGTGACTTTGCGCGCGCTCGCGCGCGCGCTTTGAAAAATCGGCTAAAAAACTACGGGCTAAACGTCCTTGCGCAACATAGTTGCACAGTGGAATTTATTATAATTGTGCCAGCACGGATTCCCCGGTGGCAGGACAGTGATATAAATATCGGAGACTTTCTCTTTCTCTCTCGCGCTCTCTTTGTCGCGTCTATGTGGACCTCTTACGCACACATGCACGCACGCATGCTGTCTTCATATCCGATCGGGAATTACAATTACATGTGCCGCTCGCTATTGGATTTATCACGCGAACAAATTCTATTCGCGAGGACAATTCGCGACAATTGCGGTTTAGCGTTTTATGTACAAGTACGGCAGATACGACTTGCGCGCTGAAGCTGCAGACCAGCCTTTACCGGGAGGATACGTCTCGGAGTAACGTTTCTTCTCGTCTTCGTTCTCTTTCCACGCGCGTCGCGAATATCATCCAGCATCAGGCATTCGTCGGATCACTCATTTCCGCGTCCGCTGAATATAAATGTAAAACGACTGATTGTTTCGATCGCCAATTGCGACGAGCAGTTACAAAAGAAAGGAACGCGATGCTCTCGGCGTGCGTCGGTACAAGGAAGATAATAGGAAAGAGAGAAAGGGAGGGAGAGAGAGAAAGATGAAGTCCCATAGAGAGAGTAGCTTATAATTCTCTATGATTTTTAAGCGTATCACTTTTCAAGAAGTTTCGACGGAGTGTGATTCTCTCCCTCTCTTCCATCTCTCGTTCGCCTTTTTATCGTACAAGAGTACGCACGGTCGAGTATACACTACAGTTCGTGTAGCTGCGTAAGTACATAGGTTTCCTGTTGTCGGATGCGCTTGACGGATATTTAAAGTATTAAACGTGGATACAACGTGGTGTACAGGCATATTACATAGTACGTATGCGCATATACTTCTCGGGAGTGGTTACGAAGTCGTCGGTCAGACTAGCGTGTAGGTGTGAACCATTGAATGTAACACAAGTTTTTTTCATACTCGCCATCTCCGCGCCTCTACTCATTCGATGTCACCGTTTACTGTGTTCCTGCAAAAAGACATAGACCTGAATTTAACTTTCTTTGGGCAAACAAGTAATATTAGTCTAACGGGAAATTCTCTGGCTGAGAAACTCTGAAAACGGAATAAATTTGTATGTTAATACTTAGAAACTTCTGTGAATTTATTTTATATAAAATAAATTGTCTTTGTTTTATATTTATCGGTCAAATATTTAACTTACTATTCAAAATAAATTGTATTTTTATATAGATTGTACTTTTAATGAAATTCGAGTTTGTCTTAATGTCAAAAATAAGTTCGCAAATCTTATTTTTTAAAACAATGATTCTAATTTTAAACTCTAAGAAATGTTATAATCTTCTATGGAATTTTTGTTCATGATTAAATTTAACAAGAGATTTTTGTTCAAAGTATCTTGAATTTAAATTTGAAACAATTAAAACTAATCAATAATAATCAAATATCCTTACTTGCTTATTTAATCCATATGGCTGTTGAGATCCTTGTTCGCCGTGATCTCCGGATTTTTCGTACGTATTTTGTCTCTTGGTCGCTTAAATGTTTCGTTGCGAACCATTACCAGAAAATCGCACGTGTCACTTCATGTAAATCCCTAGAAATGCCTCGCGACGATAAGGCTCTCTTCATCGCATCATGAAAAATAGTGAGATTAAATATACAGCAAAGTTCGTTACAAAGTGAATGTTTACGTTATTGCATGTATTCGATAATTCGTTCCTTCTGTATTTAAATCAATCTGTCTCGATAAAGATCACGTACATTCGGTTTCAGCTTTTTATTATTGATTCCGACGACATAGATTTTCATTTCAAGAACATCGAAATGGAATCAGGTGCGGACATACTATTGATTCTCTTTTTAATTCGTTAGTGGTTTTTTAAGAATATTCGAAAACGCGCATAGATTAAGAAACAAGAGCTGTCCGCGAACATCGCACTCTCTTCATAGAGATAATTCGTATCGAAAGAAACGCTTTTCTTTTCTGTTCCTTTTTTATAATTTTTTCTTTTTCCCTTTTTTTAAAATCGATACACACTGGTGTTGGAACACGAATCGACTGCAATGTCATATAATTTCGGCTATGTCACATAATTTTCTCGCATTTATGCGTTACTAAATTTTCATTATATATGCTATAGTCTACAGACAGAAAAAATCTTACTTCATCGATATGTTATGTAAAATGTAATTATTTCAACTGCTTATCGTGATAGATCACTCTCACATGATAATTTCGTTTTGAAAGACATGAAACCAAAAACTGATATTACTTTGAAAACCGTGTGCGAATTCCTTGCGCGATTTACGTCGAGCCGTATGTAAAAATTACGGATGTCAATTTATAAACGCGGGCAGATGGGGAATTATCATAATCATAAATGATACGCGAATGATATCGTATGATTGCGTTGAGATATTTCCAAAGAGATCATAGAGCTCGAAGAAATATTTTTTTACTCACAGCGAAATATTCTTTAATGGCTACGATCTGCAATGATAAGAACTCTCGTGCATCAATGATCTCCGTGTAGAAAAAATAGGCAGTGTACATAGATCAAAGAAATCATTTCGACAATTAACGCATTGGGATAGTTGAAACTTTAATATACATATGATTCCCTATGATATATGTAACTTAAAATTGAAGTTATATATTTATACGGAAAGGTCTCGTATATATACCACAAATGCATCCTAATAAATATTCCAATGCATCATTCCGTGTTATTTTTTGCACATTCCTTGGACAGTGAATTAAAAGAATCAAAATAAAAAATACCTAATAAAATTAGAGCGCAAACTTTCACTTTGTACATAGCACTATGTTCTCGCGATTCGCGCATGATTTATAATTTGTGGACGCGCGACAAGGGGCAAAATGAGAACACTTATTTACATATATCCGACGTCTCAATCCTGTATCTATGGACAGATGAAACGTGCATGACTATCGTAATCTCGTTCTTTTCAGTTTCATGCCTTTCAAGAGAATCATAATCAGATTTCGCGACACTCGAAATCACGATTGTAACAAATTCGGGAACGCGCTACGCTTGCTCATGTAGGGCTGTGAATACAATGAGATCTGCAATAGCTTAACAATTCGTTATAATTCACAGTTATATATGCGATCGCACGACGAGTTGCCGAATGTGTATCCATCGCACGACACAGCGATGTATTAAAAAGCGTCCCCGTGTTATAAGAAGAGAGTCGTAGGCACAAACAAAGTCTCTCAACATCGGTACATCAATTCCTTCTTATTCCTAATGCGGATGTGATCCGATTGGTTTCCCGATACTGAAACGTCACTGGCCGTCATTACAACCGACGACCGTTCTCAGTCAACAACGACAGTGTCAATACATTGATGACATCGATAACAACGTAATTGATAAACGCGGGTGTGTGGACAATGGGAATGATGATGATGATAATGACAATGGAAACGATGACCAACGACGATTATAATGACGATGACGATAAAGATGTTCAACATAATATAACATCACACACGCACACACACGCGCGCGCGCGCACACACTCACACACACACACACACACACACACACACACACACACACACACACACACACACACACACACAATAATAATAATGAAATAAAATAAAATAATGAAGGATAATTATTATAATAATAGTAATCGTAGTACCTAATAGTAGTAATGGTAGCAGTAGTAAATAGTAATAGTAGTGGATAGTGGGCAGCAACAAGATGAAATGTAATCGTGACAATAGTAGCAATAGTCTAATCGCACGAGGTCACTTTTCTTGGCTAAACGAGAGGATTTATTCAGTAAGTAGGTAATGGATTCGCTAACGTCTTGACTTGTATCAGTAGCTCAAGGCCACAAGGAATATTTATCAGCTCGTTCGTGAGAATGAGGGAAGGGAATGTGAATCGACAAATTATAAGACGCATATGAAATGCATTACAAAAGGTGGAACCATTGACTAAAGATATATATTGACCTTAATAAAAGTTTACGTGAAAATTTTTAATCATAGAATTAAATTTATCAGTTTATGAAAAGAGAAATCCATTACGTTTCATTAAATAAATATGCGAAAAACATGCAAATATCTTTTTAAATTTCATTAATTTCCATGTTATTCATTACATCATTATTTATCGCAAAAATACTATTAACAGATAGCCTGAATTTTTTCTTGGATTTCAATGCTTGACTAGGAACCAATAATTACATTTTCTCCGAGAAAAACTTCATATCGTAGAATATGTTATTAGCTATTTTCCATTCAGATGTGCTCTATTAAAAAATGAGTTGACGAAAAAAAAAATTCTGACTCAACAAGGTTTAATAAAAATCCGGCATCGATGTATGAAGTATCATTGATGTCCTCCTGTAGAATTTTAAGTCGACCGTGCTTTGATTGTAACACGTAGTCAAGATAATTCTAAATTCAATTCTCGCAAACAATACTGAGATTACTGTAGTGTTTCACTATAAGAGCGGGAAGCGAGTGTTTGAATCGTCAGCGAGTCCGCCTATTTATCGAAGAGATCAGCTCGATTGACCAGAGGAAAAGCAGCTTCATTCTCTTGATCTCGAACTCAATCGTGCAACCGTCCAATTAATGATAATAGCGACGACGGTAGTAGAATGGTTGTGTGATGGTAGTGGTGGTAGTGATAGTGATGATGATGATGATGGTGATGATGATTCAGTTCGACAGCGGCGGTGGCGTTGGTGTCGGTGTCATCGTGATGGTAGTGTGCAGCACCGAGTCTCGTGATGCAGATCGGCTGCCGACACGCAGTAGGGTGACGGCTTCTCTCTCAGGATCAGCGCCACCTGCGATACCACCTGCTGTACCTGTGCCCGTACGTGCTCCCGTTCCTGCGCCCCGCTTGCCAGTCCTTGACGTCGTGGCGACAGCTTCCACGGTCTCGTCGGCACTATTACCCGCGCACTGCACCGCCCCCCCGAGACCAACGGTAACGGACAGTCATTTCTGCCTTCCACTTTTCTTCTTCTTGCGCTTGAAGAAGCAACAGCATCTGGAAATGAAGCAAACACTAATAGGACTTAGAGTCATCTCCTTAGCAGCGTCTTTCGTTGATCAACACATCGAGCATGCAGCAAAAATGAGATAGTTGCATTTGGCATACGATTGTATGATATAGGGAAAAAAAAAGAAATTTGTTGATATCCCAGCAAGATACCTTATCTGATTGCGTGAAAATGTAGGCAATTATTTGTTATGTTATTCATGCAGTTGTCAATTTGATTTTATTAAAACTTGCACAAGAACGATAAGAACAGGAATAGGAACATCAGAAAAAAGAATGGAATATAGGAATATCCAAAATTATCAATATTTAATTACAAATATAAAGATATACATCGTTTTGATATTGTTAGTACAATATAATTGAGAAGGCGAGCAACTTGCTTAAATTATAAATAATAAATTTTTTTTTCGCTACCAGTGCATGAAAAATGGTTTTTTTCGTGTTACTTCACACAAAAGGACCAATATTTCGACGCACAGGTAACAAAAAATATTGTACGCGACATGTGTGGATCGACTTTTGCTCGCCTGTGCAGGACACACTCGCCTTCGGCTCATGTGTCCATATTTCGCACTTACGGGCAATTAGCCGATTTACCGCACTAGTTGGATAAATCTTTATTTTTAATGATCTGTGCTGTTTGACATAATATATGTAATATTTAAGTTTTTTCCATAAATAAATAATAAAAATATTTAATAATACAAAAAAATATATTTATTTTTTTTTACGACAATGACAAATAATTATCTTCACATTTTATCAAAACCAAATCTTTTCCCTATATTTTACTTAAAATGTGATTTACATTACAAAAATAAATAGCAAAATTTGTACATTATATAATTATAATATCTTTATAGAATATTCTAAAATATTATATCGCATACATATTTGGCTTATTGTACTTTTGTTCATGACATTGATTTTCTTATCATCAGTCTAATAGTAAAATTTCTACGCCAATAATCATTAATAACACATTTAAATATTATATTTTCTTCTTATATTGCGAAACAAAAAATCTTGAACTGACCATTTTAATTGGTGTAACAAACCTAATTCGGGAATGTGGATAGGATAAGTGCTGGAAATGTATGCTTGTAAAGAACGAAATGACAATTTTCCACACCGAGGACAACGTTTCCGTTTTAGTTGCATTACTTTTCTGAAAATAACACACACACATACACACACATGCATGGCTTAGATCGGACACTTTAATATTTAATTTAATTCATAAGCTTTTATACAGCTATATTTTTTATATTAAAGATATAAAGTTTATTTTTAATATCTTTTGATATGAAAGCTACTCTTATTTTTATTTTGATTTTACCACTCATCTTCATAGTCGAAATATACACGAATTTAGTTGAAGGTTTTCTCTCGAATAAATTTCACAAATAGAATTCAAGAATATTGTACATATAAATGCAAATGAAATGCAACAAAACATTCGCGGAATCTATCGGACAATTACAACTTTATCCATTTCTAAAATGTATCTGTTTTTAGATGAATAGAGAAACAAATTGCAATAAAACAAACTGCTACTAACTTGGTTTCGTCGATCATGTCCACTTCCTGAGGTGCTGTAATTGGTGTGTTGGAGTGACCAGCGGTCGGGTCATCGTTGGCCAGTTCTCCATTAGTCGATGATACCACCTATACACATCGTACAACATTATCGCAACATTATCATTATGAAAAACAGATTGTACATTAAAAGAGTTTCGCACAATTATATAAACTTTATGTTTTTCGGGTACTACTAAATATAAAAAACGGGAAAGAATCGCTTTTATATTCTACTTAGATTTAATGATAAAGTACACACATCGAAAATCAATTTATCCAAAGTCTACTTGCAAGATACACAAAAAAAGAACCAAGTAAGATCTTACGTGATAAAAGGGAATGGAGTGGGAGAGGAAAGGAGAGAATTTAACATAAGACAAGACTACTACTGGTACATAGATTCAACAAAGCAATATACTAAAGAAATGAAAAGAAGTGTAAGTGATAAACTCTAATCTTCCCCCAAAAGTTACATGGTTCGTACGTGGCGATGATACTTTGTTATTGCAAGTGCATATGGGAAGACAAGTGATCGTACTAATACCGGATTAGTATTTTATATTCAAAGAAAGAAGGTAAGTCTCGATCACAATCGACACAAAGACAACATGCCGCAACAAGTCAAATTGCACAGACTTCTAACTGACCATAATCCAGTGGTGCCTTGTCTAGAAATATAGAGCGAACAGTTTACTCTTGATAAATTGAGACATCTCGTATACGATGTTATGAGAGCGAGAGATAAGAGAGATGATAGGGAAGAACAATGGAGATATAATTTCGTCTTTATTAATATTTCAATCCTTCTGCATTGCGTAATATCTTTTTAATCTTAGAATTTTAATCTTAAGAATTTTACGCGGAGAAAAAGATATACGAAATGAGATTAAATATTTAATGTAGATTTAACGTATGAGTTTCAGCGTCTCGTTAGAAATCGCGTTTCTGTCGCGGAATTGCAAGTGAATCGGCAGTAAATAAGACACGAGAAGAGATGCAAAGTAAATTGAGAAAAAGAAAGAAGCTTCTGGAAAATCGAAAGAATGGCATGAGAGAGAAAGAGAGAGAGAAAGGAGAGGAAGGACGGAGGAGATGCGCGGATAAACTCACCTGTACAGAACCGTGCCTGTCAGCAGGTGTCAATGTACCACCGGCTCCTGATTGCTTCACATCTGGCCACGTGGTTCCCACCCCTTTACCGCCCCCACCTCCCACCCCTCCACCTGCCACATCCTGAAGGAACAAGCATGACAATTTCGCAATTGCGTCGCGTTAAACAACTCCGCGAATAAACACGAAGGACAGTAGAAAAAAAGAGATATCGAGAAAAGATTCGCGAGAGAAATCTCCTCGATCACGTAGCATGACGATTTATGATAACAAACGCGAAATCCGCGCATCAATAAAATTAATCTAATCCGATATTAATCTCTACACCAGGCGTGTGAAAATATAGTTCGCTCTCCGATTAAGGAGATGTATATAATTACATTTACGCGTTAAATATTTTTGTTGGATCAGCTACGAGGAAAGAAGCTACAAATTTTCTGGCTTCTAGCTTATTACTTAAGCCGCTCAACTACTTAAGCTTATATGACAAAATTTCTTCGTGCATGAGTTTATCGTTATCGTAGGTCTTGAATTGAACATATCGCCTGGCTACGCGACTTCGTCACGGTCCATCATCTATTTTTAGTCACTCTAATAACGTTGCGCGACAGAAAATTTATTGCCACTATCAATCTGTTAATCGTCTATTGATTTGAAAAGGCTCTGTCGAGTTCATCGAGTTCACGCTCCACGATCATTAAGCCTCGCACGACCTTGTTTTACGAGCAGAAAAACATTAATAACGCGTATTATAAAATGTGACCGCGGGTATCTTTCCGACTATATAGTCATTTCTCTCCGTGCTGATAAGATAAAAGCATGCATGAAGAAGTCGTTTCATCGAGCGTAACTTAAGGATGGCTTACATATCGGCCTTGCAATTCGAAGCGAACCTCATCCATCGTGAGGATCACATCCTCCTCAAAATCATCGTACTCCTACAAATTGACGCCATCATATTCGCGTTGGATTACATGCTGAGGGAAACCGGCGTATAGGCTGCGCGTGTTTTCGGTTTTTTTTTCTGCATTTAATATCGGTGCGCCGGTATCTTGGCCGAAAAAATTTGTTCGATCTGTATCTCTACTGTACTCGAGATAAACAAGAGAATTCTGAATCAAGGTCGTTGTTAAAACTCTGTTTTTCGGTTCTTTCGCTACTGAGGCGTGTATCCATGCGGTTAACTCGAATGAGAAAAAAACAAATGGGCTACACACGTCCATGCTTTTGGCTTAGAGAGAAAAGAAAAGATATAAAAAAAATGGAAGGAAACAAAGAATACCTTGTATGCGGCGGGATGCCGATCGCGATTCGGTGATACGACGATCTCCTGGCCGGTTTGAAGCGATCCGACAGGCGTGGACTGTAATGAAAGAGAAAATGTTTTGTTTTATATACATGTGTAATAGACGAAAGTTTGTAATGAGCGCCATTATCGCGCGTTTTTACTATAATTTCATGAGGTACATAAATAACATACTTGAAGCTGAAAAGCGGAGAGACAGACAGACTTATTGACACGGACTATGCACTTTAATTTACGCTTAACAGAAGACCTGTGACATCACAATCACATTAGATCCCTGTGTACATAAGGCCAGTCGGCCATGACAAATGATAACGATTAGTTAGTATATTGTGACAACGTAATACTTTACTACATGAACAATTTCTGATATATGATTATATTGCAACGCGGAAAGATATCGAAGCTCAATTACACGCCAATAATCTGTCGTGAGAACTGTCGCCACGCGAGAGCGACATCACCAACCTTGTCGGACTTAGTTTTGCCAATATGCGAGGGGGCCGCTATCCGCAATGCTCTCATGTTCTCGAAGTTGGATGGCTAGAGATAGTGCATTGAGAAGGGAGGCAGCATGCAAACGTTAAAAATCAAATGTGAAACTGCTCTTCGGTACCATACAGCTCTTTGTTGCGGGTCTGTTAGAATATAGACGGGCGATTTACTTACCCAGTTATTAGTTAATCTTTCCTCGACAAATTATTATTTTAAAAAATTACGACTATCAAAAAATTGAAATAATTTGGAAGAAAGAAAAAAAGATAAACGATATCGACTTTTATTTTTACAATTTTTGCCTTTCAAACATCAATAATATTTTGATGAAAAATGCTTCGTAAAGATTTTCTAATTATATAAGATTGTTCACACAAATAAGTGACGCAAATGATAAAATCCCCGTTTCTTTTTTCATTGAACAGAAAAATATTTAGATAACATCAATCCAAGATCACGATTTAGTCGTCGATTCGTTTTCTCTTATTGAAGCTACGTTATCACCAAGGTTTCTCAATATAACAAACAAGTTAACATGCATACATTGACATTACTGTTTTTGCGGATTACGGATAAAGAGTAGTGCATGAACATTCACCGAAGCTTTTGCAAAAGCTCTTTGTATGACATGAATAAATAAAGTAAGGGTCGTCACAGTCATTTGACACGTACCATCGTTTTGCCAGTCCAGTCAAACTCGCCGTCATTAACGAAGCCACGTCTCTCGTACAGATCTTGGAAGAGCTTCCTCAAGTACTCGTAATCCGGTGTCTCGAAGAAGTCCAGTCTGCGTACGTAACGCAGGTACGTAGCCATTTCCTCAGGATGACCGTCGCAGAGCACTTCGATCGGCGTTGCTCGTTTCGTGTCGCCGATCTTTTGGTAGCGCTCCTTCAGCGTGTCAGCTTTTAGTCCTTGCCACGGCAGGCTGCCGCGCAGGAAGTACATGAACATGTGGCCTAACGCCTCTAGATCGTCCCTTCTACTCTGTTCTGTTTATGGAAAATATTTTTCATATACTCTACATATCTTTCGGTATAATGGAAATTTTTATTACGTGCTCACATTAGAAGATATGGAATTTTAGAAAAAAAAAAAGACAGAAAACGCGTTAAAAAGTAATTTAAGATGACTTGGATCCTCAGCAGTACTACAAGGTATATCACAGTAAGATGTCTGTATAATTTCACATTTAAAAGATTATTAAATAATTTTAACTTGTAGTACTTGAGATTTAAAAGACAACATAATATCTGCTGAAGATTAAAGCACTCACTGCGCTTTCTTCCGCACTAGCGATAGCTTAGAGCACGTAGACAATTCATTATGTGGCGCAACATACATACATATACACACAAATACACTTGAAACAAAAGTAAATGTTCGTTACCTTTGCCGAGATGCGTGTTAATGCTCATGTAACGCGCTGTGCCGGTGAGACTCTTGTGTTCCCGATATGGTATATGCTTATTCGTCTCCAAGTCTATATACTCTTTGGCTAGTCCAAAATCGATTATGTGAATGATTTTTTCCCGCTTGGTAGTGGATCGTCCTATCAGAAAATTTTCCGGCTTGATGTCGCGATATATCAAATGCCGACTATGAACGTATTCTATCCTATGGAGCTATTGGAAAAAAGAAATATTAGTAGCAACAATACATTTTATTTTATCTAAAACAAAGCTAAAGATTTTTAGTCTCGCGATGCAAGTTATTGTTACAATAATTTTGAAATAACCTTTTATTTCATTTTTCATATTTAATTAATATATTGTGGAGATTTCAAACAAATTTTGTAGATGGTAAAAAGAAAAAGTTTAAGGATAGATAGCTAATAGCAGACGATTGATGTTTGTGGGATTCGTCGGACCTCAAACGACTCCAGTTTGGTGTCCGACCTCCGAAGTGCGGTGTTTGAGAGTTAGTTCTACGGACTGAAGTGTGTTGGTAATGCGACTTACGAGCTGTGTGGCAATGTTGAGAACGGTCTTGAGGGTGAACCTCCTCCCGCAAAGGTCGAAGAGATCCTCGAGGCTTGGACCAAGGAGCTCCATCACCAGGGCGTTGTACTTCCCACACGGGCCAAAGTAGTACACCTCCGGTATACCCTCTATATGTGTGTTATGAACTATACCGATCGACAAAAACAAATCACACCCCAGATCACCCCCAGTATGCGCGATGTTATTAGGTTTTGTCGTAACAGAACGCGTAAAACGAAATAAGAGCTGTATGACGGCCGTAGATCGGGTAGATATATAACTCCATGACGAAAGGTCTTCGTTAACAACGTGTTAAAAATACGCGTGAGGATACATGTCATGTTTTTCTGATTAATTCATCGTATGACGTGGAGCACGTAGCGCGAGGAGAGAAAGAAAAAGTATACGATACGAGGAGCTCGCACGAAAGTTTTTGCATGTTCCTGAACCATTGGTATTTCGCAAATGTTTTTTTACCACCGACCGACTTTGCAGAATTTGTAAAGCTTCCAACAGAACGTAATTTAACGCTTTAAGCTTCGGTGTTACATCACAATTTCTTAAATGAATAATTCAGAAGTATGTTCCCAGAAGTGGGAATAATTATAGAAGTAATGACAAGAAAAAAATATGACAAGATTGACGGGATACGTCGCTGTGTTTATCAAATGTATTGGACTACTAGACGTTCAATACTCCACGCTATACTATACACATGGAAAATAAAGTTGCGACAAATGATGACCTTGATATTTGCGTTATGAAAAAATCGACTTGAAATTGACCAAAGAATTAGCCATTAAAAAATAATGCGGGACGATCTACATATATGAAAAATGCGATACGTTTATATCTCCGAGTATGACATGCGTGCTATACATTTCCGATACAATCATCCGATACAATCGCAATTCGTGACGCTAATTTGTCTCGAGCATTCGGGGCGTGCAGAAATCATATATACTTACAATTATTTAATATAAGATTTAGTTCGGATCGTATGAAAGTTGAGGTAAACTACGTGTCATATCGCGTCACAAATTGCACAAAGTCGATTTAAACTGCCGCCGGACTATTTTCTCGCAGCGTCATCGACGAAAGATTAACGACACTCTGGAGTATCGCGAATGTTTATTTGAGAGTTATCGATTTATCTTAGGTGTCGTCGAATTAATAATCTACCTTCTGCTTCTCCGCCACTCTTTATAAATGTCTCTATATATTTTAACATGAATATTTTCGTTTTTTTTCTTTCTATGTCATTTTATTTTTTTGATAATTCAATTTTTTTTTATTCTCTAATTTCGCTTTACTGTATTTATGAATTTATTCTTTAATTTTATTGTATGAAGTCTTTAATGAGATATATATATATATATATATATATATATATATATATATATATATATATATATATAGCATGAAAGTGATACTCACCATGTGTACCTAATAATTTGTAAAACCTATATTCTAAATGTAGCTGTGGTGCCTTTGACTTCATTGGTTCCTGCAACAGCAAAAGAATAAAGAGCCTGTTAGTGACAATTGGCTGAGTTTTTCATGCAAGTTACACGTGATTCTTACTCACCATTTTAATTGCTACGTGCTCACTATTATACAGGTTCTTCCCTGTAAAGAGAAAGAAAAATCGATAAGTCATTACAAATGACATGATAGTGGGAGAAAGGGTACAAGGATAAATTATAACGGAGAATTCCTGAGGGTTAAGCGCAATTTTCCCTTCTAAAATAGCTGATTCAATTCGCTGTACAATGGCGCATTAATACTATTGCTACGTGATGTTTCATGGATTACGTCCCGATGACAATATGATTGCGCGATAATTAAATGCCGCGCGATAGCTTGGCTGTTACTGATTGCAGTCAACGTGAGAAAATTAGATCGTCGAGATCGGCCTGCGGTACACGCGGTCACTGTGGAATTATGGTCGTCGACTATGAAATGCTCGCGCAAACTTATCGAGGGGATGTTCCATTTAACACAATCACGTGTACAGCAATTAATCCGATAATTTGCAATGTGCGTTGGCTAGGAATAAAGCTGCAAGAATCGCGATACTAAGAAATGTCAAGTAAATTTATAACTTACAATTGTAAGTGCCAATAAGAATAAATTTTTGACAAAGTATTGAGTATTATTTGATATATATCGAGTATTATTTCATCAATATCATAATACATATTGATAAAAAGGCAATGATATCAGTAAGAACTTCTTTCCCTCAAGTATTATAAATTTGTTGCAAAAAAGAACTTTAGCTAGAAATTAAATCAGGATTTCCAAATTTTTCAGAAAAAGTAAAATCTTACCAAACTTTGACTGCTTCTTAATCATTATTATTAAATTAATTATCAATTTAATACCGTGACATTACTATTCTTACTGTTCAACACGACTGTGTTTCAAGACCGTAAATTTATTTGAAGCGCAGTTTAATGAACTTGAAAATGTATATAAAATTACACAAGAGAAATATTAGCACGAAGATCCAGTTATAATCGAATAACGCCTATCTTTAATTATATAGTTGTGTTTTCACATATAGGTCTATGCTCTCCTATTATTATCTAATCATTTTCCTTAAGAATACAAAAAAGAATAATGTTATATACGTCAAATTATAAAACAGTTAATATCTTTCAGGATATTAAATGATACTATTTTATGTCACGTTAATTATCAAATTAAAACTGCTTCCATTACAAATCGAAATAACAATGTAAATATAAAACAAAAAATAAAAAGTATAATACAATTGTAGTATACATCTCTGTAAAAAGTTCTCTATTCTCTACAATAAAGCATTTCTATCCTCTAGTGTACAGGAAGAACATTTTTGAAGATAATATCCAGCAGTTAACACTAAATTTAATTTTACAAACATATGCTATATGTAGAGCTGTAATCTACACGTGGCTTATGGAGAAATGACGAAGTAGTCAGTTTCCTTGAATGCTACAGAAGCCGGCTAAAGCACAAAATTCAATTTTGTCGTGCACAAAATTCAATTTTATTTTGCAAAGGCTTCGCCACGAATCTAATAAATGAGACGCACGTGTACTATGCAGTGTGTTTTCTTTTTTCGCTAATAAGCTAAGGATCATCGAACGTCGAATGAATAACACAACAACGAATAGCAACAAATAGCATGTTATCGAGTTGCATGATAATATTCAAGGAAACTAGAATTAAATTTAAAACAAGCAAAGTTAGCTTAAAAACTGTAAACAGTGTATAATGAAGATATGAAAAATATACAGAAAATATACAGAAAAGCTACAAATCGTGAATCCTTATCATTTAATCCTTCGAATCCTTTCTCCTCGGGATTTACCTAAAAAAATCGAGAATTTTAACTCTTAAAATTATCAGCACGGCTAGAATATGTTTTTCTTTTTTTAAGCGAGCTAATGTATAGAGCGTTTCTCGCCGTTCATATTCGCGAGCAGTCCCTTATCCGGATAACGCTCGGTAGCCGTAAACCAACGACGAGGATAATGTCACGCGTCGTTGACGCTACTTGACGTCCAGGTAAGAAAAATGAAGCACTCGGGGGGCCTCGTCGCTCGAACGAAAGCACATTCCTGCGGCCACTTGCGCACCTACCTACCTACCTACCTACCTACCTACCTGCGGAGACATAAAGGATGCGGGCCGGAACGCACGAACGCACGAATCAACGAACGAACGAACGAACGAACGAACGAAACTCTTCGCCAGAAGCGAAGGTCAATGACTCGCTCGCTCGCTCGCTCGTGCGCGCGTACGCGCGCGCGTTCTGCAATTAGCGGTTCGATACTTTCGCGGTAATTAGCGCGACGGCCGCGCTTCTTCCGCCGCATTAAGTCCCCGCTCGCTCCGCTCTGTGTCGTCGATGCGCGCCGCCGATTATTTCGGATAGAGATGGCCACGCCCTTGTACATAGGACCAGCTGTCGACCCGGCAATCGCGGAGGATCCGTGGCTTCCTCGGCAGAAAGCAACAATACCTCACAACGATTGTAGACAGAGATGTCAATATATCCTTCGAGCAGTCGCGCAACACGGTCACGCGACTTGCCCAATCTTTCCCTTTGAATTCGCGCACTTTCTATGTTTTTTTTTAATATTAATTATAACGGTGATTCTCGGAGGAAATTAAAATCGAAGCGCCGATGATAGTGGCAGTAACGGTGACGATGTAAAATAGATTGTAATTAGCAAGCAACATCAGTTGCAATTCATTATATTACTTTTACGTGGTCTTATCAGAGTGATCTTTCTCAAGCCTTCCGCGCGTTAGTTTTGTTGTACACGTTTCCGCGCGCGCGGTTGTCTCCCCTTTATGTTATTATATAAAATAAATTTCACGTTTTACAGTTGCCACCTCTAATTACAAGAATATAGATATATTGTAAGGAAATCAATGTTATTTAACCACATGAAAATTGTATACTTTCTCAGAAGTATTTTTGCTAAATGCATTTCTCACTCTAAATATCGAATCAATCATTTTTCCAAGTAGAGAAATAATAGCGAAATACAATTGTACGCGTAATAAATAGCTATACTGGATAATGACGTAAAACGAGTCCCGATCGATCGCGCAAAATAAAATGTTGCGTACGAAATAATGGTTGCATTTTTGCACGACACGTCCGAGGTAACTCGACGCGCGTTAAGGGAACGATCGATTGAACCCAGCCGTAAAGAGCCACCGAGAGGATCCTTTCATCGAGCGGCCGTTCTTCGTGGATATAACCAGTCTTACCGGTGCGAACGGGTGCCGTACGGCGAGAGCACGGGCAAAAATTGTCATACGACAGAGAGCGTGGAAAACTATCGACCTGACACCGAGCGCGAGTCCGTACGAGCGCGGCGGAGACCTGTCAGACGAAAAAAAGAAGACGTCGGAAAGGGTCGTCATATCCTGCCCGAGCGAGTACTAAAGAAAGCTAGAGTTCCTCTCGGATGTTAACAAGCTTATTTCGGCGAGATTGAGATAAGCAGAAGAATATGTAGACTCATCAGCCTCCAATGTGTCTCCAAAAAAACTGATGGAAAGTGAGAATAATATTTTCGAAAAATTTAAAACAATTTAATTTTCAAAGCCTTTTCGACCCTCTATAATTTTTTGTAAAGTTACACAAGTGGAACAAATGAAAGATTGAAATTTAAAGATTGAAAGCTATAGATATGTAACTTTCAAGTCACATGGGGTATAGGTTTAAATTCTTAAATATCTGAGCTCTCAAACATACGAAAAGTAATTAAGAATATATTTGTTCATATCGGTAATTTAATATCTCTCTTTTTTTTAAGTCGCTTCTTCGCAAATTTTAGTACGCCTTCGCTCTTCCATTTCTGCTTGTTTTCGGAAGGTCTTCTCTTTAAAGCTAAGATAAACGCTCTCCACTAATGCCACTACCATGGTGACTACTAATGGGAAATCCGACCCTGATCCCACCCCTTTCCGTTTTCTTTTCGCCCATGGTCTCGTCGTTCACCGTCTCCTCTCCCTCTCTCGCTTAATCTGCGATTAACGCACGAGCACACGGAGACAATGAGAAAGACAAAGAGAATGTTGAAAGGATTGTAGCCGGACAGGCATGAGAGGGGAGCGTGCGCCGCGGCGTGCAAAATGTACACACGACGCACATGCATCCCCCTTGCACGGCTTCGCCGAGGGTTATATCCCTCCCGCGACGTATGCACGGAGACTGCGCGCGTGGGAGGATTAACCCTTTCGCTACTCTGCATCTTCCGGAAAAGCATCCGGGAGAAAGTGCGTGACGCCTGGGGCATCTCGTCTACACTCCGCCTGGCTAGAATTGCAAAGCAGAGTAGCGAAAGTAAGAGGAAAAAAAAAAAAGAAACTGAAGAAACGGCATACATTGCAATTTTTTCAATAAAAAAATAGATCGAGCTCGCTTGTTCCTCTTTCTTAAAATGTTTTAACGCAAAGATGCTTTCATCAAAAAAATTACCTGTCGTAAACATTTTAATTCCTAACTGTGTTTTACGATCTATGTATTCGCGACAATTTATTGGCTATATAGACTGACGTCGAGGGATCAATTTAGACTAAAAATTATAGCTCTGACTTATTTTGACGATCCTATGCCAAGCTTCCAAGTTAATCGCACATCTTGAGGTAAGCCGAGACAGTTATAGCGAGATTAGATCACACGTATCGTAAGTACTTACGCATCAATGTATTTCATTTTGACGCTTGGCACGAATCCATCAAGGATAAATTTTCGTCCGAATACGCGTTCGTCGTAATCGTCGTAGCTTTGAGCGTACACAACAAATAAAAACTCAATGTTTTGTAAGAAAAATGTATTGGATGAAAAATGTAGTCTTTGAGAAAAATAAAAGATTTAAGAATTGTTCCATAATTTTTTTGGTATGCATTAAATGCTGTTTTACGTATCGCTCTTAGTGAATATTTCTTAAGATTGAACATAAATTAAATTAATATAAAACGATAAACAAATTAAAATTGTTTTAAATTGTAATATTGTTGAAATACTCTGAGAAATAATCCCGCGATACATCCATTCGTTCCGTTTCGCCGGTCGTTTCGGAACCATTTATTCTATTATTACGATGCTCCGGCTAATGACTCCAGTTACAGTAATATCTGCCGTCGCAAATTTCGGAAAGGATCGATAACGCGCGACGATCAAGCAGATTACGGGTCGTCGCTCAAGAAGCAAATAGACGTGAGCTGCAGTGTAATTATAAATAATTCAAATATTCCCATCCACTATTTCTACGGGAAATCGAGAGGTCAAAAAGTGCGAGTCTGCGTAAAAACTCCGTAATAAAAAAAACCCTGAGATGTTCAATTTAATTTTCACCTTGTAAGTCACAGTACTCGGTTTCTCGGTTCTAACGTGTCGAAAACCGATAAACTTTAAACTCATCGTCCTCCGTTTCTCAGGTACTTACATATTTACGAGAATACCGCCGCAGCATGTTAATTGCAAGAAAGCTACGCAAGTAGAATCCTATGCCTTATTACGGAGGTGATTAAAAAGAGCGCGTCATCGCGCGATTTCATAAGTCGTACGCACGTTTTATCAGAGATTGATAGCAGTTTCTGCGAAGAAGAGGTAATTGAAATCGCATCGAATCGTCTCGTTGTCGCAACGCGGTGCACAGTTACGCTCGAGATATTAAAATTGGTCTGCCGTCACCGCTGATTCACAACGACGATGATGTAAATAGATTATAAATAAAGCTTAACATTTAACACGTTTGTCATATCGATTCTTCATAGTTGCATTCAATTCGCATTCATTTACGATCGTTAAGTGTACAAACCTATATGGTTCGGGAAATACCTCGCCGTGAAAGCGTATACGCGAGGTTCTTTTGTTACCTAAGAGTCAGAGAACCTAAGTTCAGTTAGGTAACTAAACTTTGTCGTCGCTAAAGTACCCACAAGTAAACTTTCGACGGTATAAATAGTTTTGCGACGAGTGTCGCACCACTGTAAATTTGATATCGTTTCTCTTGATTGTTTCCTTTGACGGATTTTACGCACGTACTCGCACAATTATTTATTATTTCCATAAAGTATATTAACGTACTGAATATTTTATCGGTATTGAATAGAAGGAATGAAAGATGCAGATTTAGCGTAACAACATCGGCGCCGTTGCGTCACGAGGATGCTCCTGCGAAATCACAGTGAAAATACGGTCGTTAACAAGACCGAGAAAAAGGAACGGGAGCGAATAAAAGGCGAAATAATTTTTCCACTCGACGTATAAGTAAACGGACAAAATATCTTCAAAGAGTAGATAAACTACGCAAGAACTTGTAATATAAAACGGCGATAACTAATTATAATCATTACGAAGGAGAAATGATATGTAGAGTTACATGAAACTGTCATTAAGGATATTATCTTTCTCCATCTATCATTTCACGAACTACAAATAATATAATTACGCCATTATGTAAATAGCATAATATTTCTAATTTAAATCTTTCATCGATTCCATTTTGCTTTCGCAATATCCTTGGAGAAATAACGATTCTCGCATGACGGAGGCCTACAAATCTTTTTGGGTTTCGATTTCATAGATCATATATTTTTTTGTGTTTTATTTGTAATGGTATCATCATTACGACCGGACTAGGAATTTCTTTCGCGCTGTAGGGGAATGTATAATGGAGAAGTGCGCGAGGAAGGGAGAGGATAATTTCGAAAGCATGGCAGACCCGATGTATAGGACCTTGAGAATCCCTCGGCAGTCGACGTATGTCTTCTCCGACCGTTACTAGGGGCAGCTGTCTGCCGCTGTGAAACGCTACGAACTGGCAACGCTCGATGTTGCGGGCTTCGAGAGAGAAATGGCATAAAGTAGGTATGGTCGATGGCTCCCGAGGGCACTAAGGCGAGCAACGGAAAAACGTGTTCGAGCGACAGAGGAGAACGGCTGCAGGTGTTGCAAACGAAACGTCGAATTGGATGACACGTGCAATTTGACGCGTCTGTTGATGCCAAGAGCCATCCGAGCTAAAATACAAATTATTTCCGCCTAAATGCCTCGATATCTGTAATGCAAAAGTTAGCGATAAGAATATTATTTCGGGATTATTATCAAATAAATTGCGCGTTTAAACGTTCCGTGACTATGTGTCAAAAATTGTAAGGAGAAAATTACAAATTTAAAAAGAGCGCGTAGAAACAACGCGTGAGTAAAAATCTTCACGAATTATCTGACTATCGCGGAGAATGCAATATTTTTAAATGCCGCAACAACAAATCCGCAAATTTAATATATCAGTAAACTCGATATTTAATTAAAAAAAAAAAAAAAGTATTAGTAATGGCATTCAATCAAGTTTTGCTTAACAGAAAATCTGTCCTGTTGACTAGAACACGCGTTTCTCTCTCCTCTTTATGTTTTCCGATATATGCGACAGATATCTGTCTGTGACGTGGCAACTGTTCCATTAAATTAATTAGAGCTAGGGAGAGCCAATAATACGAATTACGACTATGCCTGCGGCGAAAATAGGACGTCGTGTTTATTAATGCGGAAGTTCGGCACCGATTTAAGGACTCGGCGGCAATTTCCGACGATCCGCCGCCCGAGGGTCGCATAGAGGACTATTTTTAACCTTCACACCTTGCAACGATAACCAAGGGTTAATACGCGTGTGGAAGAACGTCAAAGGTGTGCGGAAGAGAGATGAAGAAAAGGGAAAACAGCAGATCGATAAGCGCGGCAGTCGATCGTCGCGCGATTAGAACTACTGTCGATTTATTTGTCGCGAATGCTGATAAGGAAACCTTATTTCTCAGTTAATTTCGGACCGACTTTTAATCGCGACGACACGTAATTACCGAGATATTTAATGTTCAAATTTCACAAACAGCGCGAATATCATAATAAAATTTTGATTAAGAAGAAAATACATTTAAATTTTTTGGAAAATTTTCTAAAAACTGTCTAAAAAATATGAAATATTTTTCCCTTCATCCAATATGAAATATATTCTATGATATAGATACCTGATGTTTGCGCGTCAACAGTAATACGAGACGTTCCGCATTCCGACTTCATCCTCATTAGAGACTCTTCGATCTGCCCCTCCCTTCTCCCTTTTATCACCTTTTCATTACCAAGAATACAGGATGTCCCACTTTTACCGCACTATTTTTAATAGAAATTTCTTTGACCGTTTCGTAACGGATTCTACATTAACAAAAATATTAAGATCATTATCGTATCTCTGTGCATATATTTTCATAATTAAGCTTTGAATTGATCTACATCTGTAATTAATCGAAGAGCGTGAATCATCTGTTTCCATTATCAAGACTTGGCTTTTATCAGTTCTCTTCTATTCATTGAATCACTCGTGAAAATTATAGCCGCATCACTTTGATCGAAGGAAGAACACCAAATTGACCGGGGACCCTGTCACACGATGAAAAATCATTGCGACAAAAGTGGGACGCGCTCCATGATTCTCAATGACTCCAAATTGACCGAATAATCTATCGTTGGAAAATAACGCAATGGAAATGGTACGCACTCTGTGTGCCTCGCGCCGCGCGCGAGATAGCATGCGACCCATTTCCACCCTCGCGTAAGTCAGCCAGGGAACGAAGAGAATGGAGGGCTGGGTGTAATTAGCACTCACAGACTCCCTCTGAGCTGCGAGCATTAATGCGAAACACGGCAACGCCGGATGTCGCCAGGTTCTCAGACGAATTCAATTTCGATCGCGTCGCCTTCGGGCAAGAAAACAGATACTCTCCAGCAAACCGCGAGTACGCGTTTATACTTTGATATGCTCGTCCCTCTTTAATAATATACGCCTTGTTTAATAATATTCTGTAGCGATATCTCGATTCAAAATGAGAGAAGCAAACCTTTTTTCTCGTTTTCAGTAATAAAAATTGTAATGTCTTCTTGTCGATTTCTGTGTATAAATATCTTGAATATAAAGTGTGTAAAAATGTCAGAGAAACTGTTTTCGTCGCGTTAAAAATATTTAAAAAATTAATTATACATATAAAGAAAAAGATGATTTCCAGTTTTTTAGATAGACTCCACGACATTGCATATCGATATTTTACAAACCGTTCAAAATATATTTCATAATGACAAGCTCGAAATGAAAGTTCGAGAACGAGTCGCGCCAAGTATGTTTTGCAAAGTCTTCGCCTTCGGAAATAGACATCTTTTTTCACAGCGAGAATTTTGATGTGCTCCGCGATACGTCCCGTGCATTCGCGAATAGGTAAGCGGCCGCAGTGAAACCAAAGTCTGATAGCGACGGCGGCGAATTAAAAAAAAAAAAAAAAAAGCGATCGACCTAGATATATCGTCGAGTGTGAACGCGCACCCGCGTCCCATGCGCGAATAATAAAACTATTAATTAAAAAATTGATCGCGAATCGATCGATAAAGCTCACGCTTCGGCACGCGCGCATCCGATAAAGCAATATTTGTGAATTCACGACGGGGCTTGAATGGCTGTCGTGGAAACGAATGCGAAAACTTCGCAGACCGGGAAAGGTCGGGTGATGTCGTAACTCTATTTTATCACGATTTATTAGAGCGGACGCTTTCGCTTCTTACGTTCCGCTAAGAGCACATCTGCCTTGCATTTGCTCGCGCATTGCTATCTGATTCGAGCGCGAGGAAGGAACCGCCGAGTCCACGGCGGCGCAGAGGAGCGCAACAGGTCCGATGGTACCGCCCTATGATACGGAGCGTAAGAGTGTAAAAGCAAGAACGAAATGTAGGGCAACCGGAGGCGGAGGCGGCGACGGTGACGGTGGCAGCGGCGCTGGCCTAGGCTTCGCAATTTCGAAAATATTAAATCGGACCGCCCGGTTGCCAAGCCGGAGTCGCCAGGCGAACGAACGAACGATGCGATGGCGCGATCGACCGTCTCGTAGACATAGGCTTAGACACGTAGGTGTGAATGTAGGTCAGGGTACCAGCACGTGCAGCGGAGCCACCGGCAGGCCACGGTAGAACCATCGGTGAGGAATACGTCGAAGGACGAGGCAAAAGAGGATAAGCACCGGCAGCAATATTCCGAGTAGGCCTCTCGATAATTTTCAGCCGGATGGCTGTTTACCCGGAGGGAGATTGTCTCTTCCAGGCAATTTCAAACTTCAATAAAAAGCTCCGGACAAAGGTTAATGGACTGAAGGTTCGTGGACGAATGGCACGCATGACTCGTCGTCAGCGTCGTCGCACGAGGAGTAACGTTCGTTTCTCGAGTACCGCGCCGATATATCGATATCGTTGCGTGTAAATGGTGTCCGAGAAAATTGTCGCCACTCGTCTTGTGGATTCTCTTTAGCCAATTCCAAGTCAACCTCCCTCTTTCTTCCCTCGATATAGCAACGACAAACTCGGAATTGTAAATAAGAACACGAGGAATCTCGTTGGACAGTGCAAATATACGTAACATGGAGCTCTTACGCGTTGATAGAATTTTACTTGGACCTCACGACATTTAGCACAATTTTGCCTCTGTCTAACAAAAGGCCGATTGATCGAGGGATTGATCTGGAACACGATTATAGATTATCGAGGCTGAAATTCTAGATGCATGCATTTAGGCTGGAGAACCCCGACGTCTCCGCTGAGAGGAGATCCGGTAGAGGCCCTTCTTGAGATCTGTGCTACGAGCTACGTTCCCGGCAACAGTTTCCTCGCGGTGACGGACCGCGAAATGGGGACGCGCAAAAACGTCCGACCGCCTCTCGTCGGACTATTGTTCGCGAGCGCTCGAAAAAAAAAGGCAGCAGGGCCGCCGATCGTAGATCGCTCTCTCCGTCTCTCAGGCGCGTTTAATTTCACTCACGACTTGCACGCAGCGCTGAGCAGCATTATACCGACCGCAGCAACGCTTTGTAGGTATATTTTTAAACCTGTAACGGAGTAACGCGTGGTATCTGCGGCACTTAGCGCGGATCGTCTTCGAATATATATTTTCTAAAATTGATATTTTTGAAGAGGGTATCAAGTTCCTTCGCTCTCGCCCGCTTCGCGTATTTTCTACGGTAGATGTGACGAAAAACTTCGCGAATGCATGCGGATTCGTGGTGAACGAATTATTGACTTTCGCATATAGGCAGGTATTCCTGGACTTTGTTGCGGATGTAAGGAGAAACAGCTATAATGAACGTTACGTTCGTAAGGACGACGTCAGCGCGATAAATCGACCGGCGTACGTAAATCCGTTATAACACTTCGCCGAAGAGCATGTCGTAAATCAGAGGCGGCATTCGTACTCTAAAGGTATTTACCTTAAATTACCAAAAGTAATTATTACTGATCGCGGAAGGCGTCAAAGTATCCGACGAGATTTCATCGAGACCCACCCGAGAAAAGTGATTAATGAATTAACGATCGAACGTGAGATACATGCAACGATACTTTTCAATATAAAGCGATATAAAACGATGTGGGAAGGGAGGGGGGAGAGAAGAAATTGTTGCATGACAAGGTAAGTAATTGTAACAGGTTCAAAAACAATAAATAATTTAACGTTGATTAATACGTGCCACGCCCCTCGACTTAATTACTAAGAATCGTGCGAAAGAGATCGACCCGGAGAAAGTTGTAACGACGATGACTACCTGCTGCTGCAACGACATCGCGAAATCGCCGCGGCAATCCGCGTGGGCATCAGTCATTGCCAACCGGGCTATACAACTCGAGAGAGCGCGCGCGGCGTGTGTTGCACTTGCAACGGCGCGAATGCGCCGCGACGGGCGCGCACACGTCTCATTTAGGTGTGCGACAATGTAACGGCGCGATACTTTCAACGGGACACGCGATACAATTTTTATTCAAAGCCGACGCGTCGCGAGGAAATAAGCGTAAACTGCCCGGAGACACCGAAGGTGCGGCTATTTTTGTCGTAAGCGAAGAAACTGAACTGTTATCGTAAAACGATTCTGAAAATATGAATAATTCAGATACGGCGTGTCTAGCGAGGAATTGATAAATTTTATAACTTTATGCTTTTCCCGATAAACATTTTAATTGCCAAAATAATTTAACAAAATACAGCTCGTTATATGTGCACGTACTTTTTATTTTATAATGATATTTGTATTTGCTGACGTAAATTATTCGGCAAAAAATATTCATCGATCGTTCGGAGATAAAAGGAATTGTTTTCAAATAAATAATTGTTTTAAAGGGAAATTCATTTTTCCTCATCTGCGCTCTGTATATTTTACTTTCATTTAATTAAACGCGGAAAATACCGTAACACATGACTCTTTATATTTATGTTGCAATTTATATGTTGTGCTATTTTGCAATAGTTAATATTGAAACGTTCGGTTCATAACCATCGGGTATTCAACAAATTGCTGATATTACGTCAATAGCGTAGCGTTTCGCTATTATTGATTCGCGCAGCACTCGTACCGTTGATTTATGAACGAGCGTATATTGACTAGAAATAATCGGGTTTCGCTCGATGCGGACATCCACGCATCCGCTATACCAACGCAATAAAATAAATCAATAAAAACACCTTATCAAGGGTCTTCTTAATCCAGCGGTCGAGCAACGCAATTAATTATAGAAGCGAAGAGAATAAAAACTGAAAGTAAATTATTTTTTCCAATTAATCCTCGAGTATACTCGGCACTTATTTCCTTCCCTTTAATCCAAATTTAATTCCTTTTAATTTCTAAATTTAATAATTTCATATATAATCAGAGATTTACGTTCATTTTTCAAGTAGGCATTTGCACAACGTGAGAAAACGAGAGAGTATGGCTGATTAAGACTAAGATTTAAAACTCGGAGCGTGTCTGATTGCCAACGTACTAAAACGCGTGCAGGAAGCGAACGTAAGAGCAGGGTTAAAAGGGCGTTGCACGGTACGCGCGGTTCGTTCGTTCGTTCGTATGTTCGTTCGCTTCGCTCGGCAACGCGACCAGCCGGCGGTCTGACGTCCTGAGTCACTCGAAGAACGGTCTGCGTCGAGTCGGCCGAGCAGACAGGTTGCTACGTGCCCTCGAACCTGCGGCGGACGTGCACGCGTACGTGCGCGCGCGCGTGAGTGCGTGCGTGCGTGCGTGCGCGCACACAAGAGTGACGCGCGCGAGCGCCACGTGAGTCTCCGTGTGTTTGTCACGTTGTGTGTATTACATTGTCGAACGAGCGCATAGTATAGCACCTACTCATCCAAGTAACATAAAACAAAGAAAATAAAGGAAGAAAAGGAAAGAAAGGGGAAAAAACGTAGTTTCTTTAAAATTTAAAGAATTTCGTGGGTCATAAAACGAGTCGTTTGGGACGTCGCGACGAGAATAACATTCGATGGCAGAAAAAAAATGCAAATAACTGGTAGCAGCGACGAACAAGAGCGTGTTAGGTAAGTTGTAGAAGAAGAATCGCGAATCAATGGTAGTTTTATGAATAATGTTGTGTACAACGTTAATGATAAAAGAGATTCGCGTGACGCGGTAATTGTTTGTCTCCTACCTGAAAGCTTGGACCGGTTAAAGACTGGAAAATTACCGCGACGATGACAGCTGCGCCTCGTGAAAGGCAGATACGAGAATTTGAGAGTCAGCTGGGCGGCTGCTGGGAATCAGCTGATCCGTATAAGCGGAAGTAACGCCTAATTGCGGCTTACTAGCGTCAAGAGTTCACTTATACACCGAAGCATGAATAACTCTATGTAAACGTTGGGCCGGTAATCAAGATGTAAACAATAAAAGAACGAAGGGAATATTTCTTTTGACAGATAGATAGATCGCATAAAATAAGATAATTCTTCCGATTTAAGAAAGTATTCTCACTGTTAGGTTTTAAAAAATCAACTTTTTGACACTTTTTAATTGTGTCAAAAGTAGTTTGAACTTTAAAAGACAGAGAGAGAACGGATTAAAGAGATAACTGACTTGCTCTTTATTAATGTATAAATGTTTGCAACATTTTTTAAATGCGGTTTTTTTAAAATAACTGTTCAAAATTTGTCACAATACTCATTTAATTTAAATTAACTCAAAATTTTTAGAAGATATCCAAAATATCTTTTCTAATGTTTGGAAAAATTTGTAAAAAATGTATAACTATCAAATTAAATGTACCCCAAGTTTCAAGTTTATAAGTTTTGTACTAAAAAAAAAGTTCTTGAAAAAGAGTACACGAAATATAGTACTCTCTTAAATCGAGATTGTTAGAAAATTCAATTTTATGAAGACTTTATTTAAAACTTTTTAAATCAAAGAATTTATTAAATAAACCTTAAAATCTAATTCATGCTTCCACAACGTTGGGAGAAAAAAAATACGCTTGTAGTTGTGAATTCGGATGTACCGCTCTCTTTGAGAGAGAAATAGAGAGCGGGGAGAATCCTCGACAGGGACGAATCGGAGTGCGCTCTTTTCAGAAGAGCCGATCAATTTTTGTCGGACGTGACCGTGGGAACGTAACCGACGGGTACGATCGACCCCCTCAGGTAGGACCGGAAGGTCGGTCTTACGTGTGTGCCACTTTGTGGCCTACGGTTTGGAATTTCGTACTTCCTGTCCTCGAACACGTATCGCGGTTCCGGCTGCCGTGCACGAAGACTGCTGCGTACGAAAAGCGGACAAGTGGCCTTATCGTACGTTTAAATTTACGAAGTAAACTATTTACGAGGTAGATTCTACGAGTTAGACAATACAGTATCATACAAAATTAACATATAAATTAAGATTTATGTATCGAATAATCTTTTTTCATAAAAAGAACATCGGACCTGGCGCAAGATATCTCTTGTTGTCCGAAGAACTTGTTTATTATCTAACTGCGAAGTAACGATTGTTGGCATTGTGTGTGTGTGTGTGTGTGTGTGTGTGTGTGTGTGTGTTTGTGACTCACTTAAAAATCTGGGCCGAGAGAGGATTTCAAAATTGGGTCGTATACGCGATTCCGGATTTGGAGCGATGTATCAGCAGCCCGGAAAGCAATTTGCTCCGACAATTTTCGTCAGATTTGTACTCGGTGCGCGCGGCGGCGAGTCAATTGACGCTGGTAAACGTGTTTACGACCCTCGAGCGAGCGAGGCAAGACCAGCGCGCGAGGTAGTAGGTGATAAACTGATAACGCATGCATAACGATATTAACGACACACGCGTGTCCCTCATTGCACGCGGGGCATTGTAGCCGGTCAGGCCAATGGAAGGGCTCGGATTCATTCCGGTGTCGAGTGTTATTTAACAAACACGTCGTTGTCATCACCATTGATGCTCCTTTGATTGCCGCTAGAAGGGAGGCTCCGAAAAGCAAACCTGTTCGCCTTATTTACATCTTGCAGATTTTTACGCCCGTCAAAGGGAAATAGCTGCGCGCTTACTACTTTGGGATTCTCGAGCGAATGAAAAGAGAAGAAACAACGCGCAGAATGTGACATAATTCAATACAATTATCAGGTATTAATATCGGATATTGCAAATATTTGAGTGATATTCGCCCCTACATAATTATTGGATTCCACTTGAATTGGTGTGTTGAATAATAAAGTACTTTTTAAGAGCAGGGAGTTACAGTATAGGAAATATCAACGATATGAATCATGTGCTCTGAGGACACTTACGTTTCGACATTTTCGAGTGACAAATGTTGGGGGAGGGGGAGGGGATAAAAAAACATCAACGTCAATCGCGAGCGTAAAAAAGATTGCAACGTGGTAAATTTAAAGTTGCCAATGACTCATACCGTTATCAATGGCATACCAGATGTCACAAAATTCACTGAATGCCTGTTTTCACGTTTCACCGAAATAAACCCAGCAGCCTATTTATCGAATACGGACGCTATATCTTTTCCTGCATAATTCACGACTTCCGCCGATGTGATTGAATCCCCCGATATTAAAGTTAAAGCAGGCTGAAATCTATATTCTGCGAAACTTTCGCTTTTCCGCATTAAACTTTCAGCGTGACTTGTTTATTCGAGGAGAGATAACGTGGAGAGATATACTTCGGACTGTCGGTCCTAACGCATGAACGTCCGGTAAACCTTAAATATTTTCCGAGGAAGCTGCCACCGTCTCGCGTCACGGCAGGCATTTCAAGAAGGCGGAGAGCCGGTGGTGGAGAAACCGCACGAAGAATATTCACCCACGAAGAGTGAGTATTCAAAGATGAATCACGCAAGAGCGGCTTCTGGAAATTCTTTCGTTCGCCTCGGGCCGTTGTCGAAAAGGGAGGGAGAGAATCATCTTTTTCTATATTTATTCTCCATTTTCATTCCGGACAAATATTTCGCGGGTCAATCAAAGTTTATGTCATTTTTTTAAATATCTCTTCTACGTGTCTCTCTTTCTCTCTCGATCTTCTCTAAGCAAACATAACGAGTCGCGAGATAATATAAGTTTATCTATCTTTTTAGTATACAATCTCTGATATTAGCCGATGAAAGCTAATTACTAGCTTGTCACGAGTGACATAATCATTGACGATGACATCGAACGAGCTGTTAACGCTCGGCTATTACTAACAAAGTTATCATTACGAATGGGTAATAACGCGTTAGCGAAATCGCGGCTCGCATAGACTGCCGCGCAGCAATGAGCCGAGCGCTGCAAGGATTTTCCGCATGAACGCTTTTTCAGTAACAACCGCGCGGTCATTACGCTGGAAAACGTAATGTTGTTTCGTTCGCGCGCGATGAAACGCTGAAACCAAGATGTTGCTCCGAGCGCATCAAAGCTGCAAAAGCCGTTTCGCTGTGTCAGCCCGCCTGATATTTCGTCAGCTCGGCAAAAGATTTCACTGTTGAGAAACTCGAGCCTCTCTCAGAAACGTCGATGAGGTATCTTTAACCCTTTCACATCGGGAGTGTTTTGGGTTATAAATAAAACTGTTACTTTTGACAATTTCGAATATTCAAAAATTCGAATTTTAAAATATTCAAAAATGTCGAAAGTAATAACTCTAGTAGAATTCTAGAACTCCATATATCTTCAGAATACACATTCAGAATTATAACAAAAGAATCTTTTTTAAGATAAAGTGCCAACTTTACTTTAAAAGTATAAAACGACTGTCCCCCTCAATGCTAATTTTGATTTAAAAAATTGTATAGAAAAGATTGGGTAAAGATTTTGAAAAGATTCAGTGGTGATCTTTAAGGATTTTAAAATATTTTAAAGGATGATTTGTCATTCAAGATCAAAAATTTTATATCACTATATTTAATTTTAGTATGTACTTAAACCATATTGCAGTATATATACTTATGAATTGAAGATATCTAATCAAGTTGAAAAATTTAATCAACAACTTTTTTCTTAGTGCACGTTATTTTAATTTGAAATGAATTGATTTATGAAAGAACTCGAAGACTTTTTTTAATGAAAAAAAAAACTGACGTCTTTCAGATTAAAAAAATTTTTTAAGTGAGATAAATCAGTACAAAAAATATCTCTCTTATTTCCAATAAAGTAAAATTTTCGAAAAGTTTATTTCTTTAATTTTAATATCCTATTTGATCTCTTAAAGTTATTTTACGTACACAACTTGCACAAGTTTCTCTAAAGTTTATCAAACCGTTTTCCGTGGAGAATCGACGGCGCGATCGAACGTTTAATTTTATAATTCAAAGGGGATAAAAATAATTCGTCCTGTTTGCGATTAATAATTATGAGAACACGTTGGCGCACTTTGTGGGTGGAACGTCAATATTTGCGGGCTTCCGGTCTACATACAGCAGCGTCAGTATGTAGAACCGTTCTATATTATGCCATTGCCGCGATAATCGGGAGAGCGTTAGCCTCGCCCGATGTTAGAATCATTGTTTTCAACACGCGCGGCCAGACGTCATTAGTCACACAAACGTTGCCGGCCGGGGGCTCTCGAGGGGCTGATAACTTCTAATTTCGCCTCTGTGTTACACACGAGACTGCAGATTGTGCACTTGGTATCGGTGGTAAACATTGCCCGCTCATAATTCGATTTGCGAGTAGAAACGGCTGGCCACGTGACGGAGATCGAACACATCGTTTCGCTTGTTTATCGACTTGCGAAATATGAGAAAAATTTGCGCGCCCCTTCGTCCGCTCCCTGGCATCATTCCGAATCTTTTCTCGATACAGCGTTTTATCTTATCTCTTCCTTGGTGCCTCTTTCAAATTTATATCTAAATTAAAAACGTTACATACGTTTCGCATGTATAAAAAAATTGTAGCAAATATTTTTAAGTAATTCTTAGTAATTCTTAAATTCATTGTTATATTCTTGACGTATAAAAATGTGCGATAAATATTTAAGCAAGTTTCTTAATATATTATATTTGTTTTGTGTATGAATTCACGACGAAAAAAAACATCCTACGTGACAGCATCGAACGAAAATCTATTTTCATTCGATTTAATATCGCGATATTCCTCACGAATTGGTATTGATCCTTTGTTGCTTTTATAAGGCAAGGATTATAAAAATAGGGATAAAAAGCTCACGAGAGAAAAGATATCGGATGTAATTGATGGCGAATCGCATTTATTTATTGCGGGATCAATCGAGTCGCTCTCGTACGAGAATGAGCTTCACTCTCGAATTGTCTAAAACGGATTTTAATCGCGCACGACGTTTTTCACGTAGACGTACGCGTGACGCCCCGCAATTCTCGCGATCTTAAATGGCAGAATCTTAATTTATCTTATCTTAATTTAGAGGCGACTTTTCCTCGATGGGGAAAATGTCGAGGGAGCACGATGGTTTGCTATCCTTCACTTTTCGATGTTACACGATCTCTCTAATTTAAAGGCGTCAAATATAAAAAATTCCGTCGGAGTCTGTCCTCAAGAATTAACCGAGGGTACACGATTTCGATATTTATTCGTGCTGCCGCAACTCGGTTTGCGGAGAGTCCGTCTCCCTCTCAATCGCTCTCGACGACCGTCGGTATCTCTCTCGACGTCTTCGCTGAGGAAAAATCGATCATAATTTTATCAGGAAACCTGCCATTAAGATTAACGTCGTGATTCGCGGGACACTTCGCGGAAAATGCTGTTTCGCACGCCGAGATGGATAACGCGACGGAGACGATAATAGAATATTGCGTTGGCAGCATAAATATTTAAATGCAAAGGTGCGCGTTCTCCGTTCCTTTTTCTGTCGTTTCTTCGAAACGACCGCGACACGCTCGAGGAGCGGGGGGGGGGGGAGAGAAAAAGAACGAAGGGACTTACCAAGACGAAGCTCCCCGAAGTTTCCACAGCCAATTTTCTTGCCGACCCGGAAGTTCGGGCCGACCATGAGCACGCCGGACGACGAGGTGACGCTGTGCCGGGACGAGTGCACGTTCGACCGGGCGGCGTTGGCGCTGCCTCGAGAGGTCCGTTTGGCGACCTCCTGGTCGCGCTCGGAGCTGCGCGCTCCCCCGAGCTCCTTGTCGCCGCGGTTGTCCCTACCGTCCCGCTTCTGCATCTCGTACCGGCCGTTGTTATCCACGGTTGCGGCGAATTAATTATCGATACACGATCCAACTGCGCGCACACAATTTTTCACCACTCACTCGCGACGACGTCGACGTCGACGAGGACGACGACGGCGACAGCGGCGACGATGTCAGTTTTGAGTCAGTGACGGGGATCGATCCCCGTGCGGGGCAGCGTATCCTCGATACCCCTGGGAAGCGCGGACGACGACGACGACGGCGGAACGCGACGCGACACGACGTGACACGATGGGACGCGATACGATAGAGAACGGAACGAACACACACAACTCGCCGCAGTTTCCGCAGGCGGAAAAGGGCACGCGCGGGCGCGGTGTACACCGCGTAGGGCGCGGAAGGGTAGGACGCGCGCGGGTGGCGGCGACAGAAGGGTGGGAAGGGGGTTAAGTGAGAGAGGGTGCCAAAGCAGGGGCAAAGCAATCAAGCAAGCAAGCAGGCAGGTTGGCTGGCTGGCTGATTGTCAGAGTTCGACGGACGATGCCACCTCACGACGAGGCTCAATCCCCATGCCAGCCTAACCTCTCCGCCGTGCGCGATCCTCTTGTCCCTCTCGGCCGCGCGATGTCTAGGAACGATCGGCGACGCGGCGGGCGTGAAAGGGCGCGGTGCGGAAGCCTATCTGACGAGACGCTGTCGCTCCTTGGGGTTCGCAGCGACGACGACGACGACGACGACGATGGTCCCCCGACGATGGTCACGGCGACGAACGTCACGGCAGCGGGAGGAATCGTACGGTCGTAGTAGCAGCGGCGTCGTGCGGCGTCGTCGCTCCGGACGATCCCATAGCAATTTCGAGCCGCCTGTGACGCCCGGCGGCGGCCGCCGGGATGCCGGGTGCCGGAACAGTCGACGACAGGTACGGTCGCGCGGCTCACGCTCTGGCGACGCGGCGACGCAGCACGGCATCACCGTGGTGGCGGCGGCGGTGGTGATAGTGGTGACGGTGACGATTGTCGTTGCGCACGGTTGTGCCGCTACTTGTTCTCCTCTTGTACTCGCTGTCGCTACCGGTGCTGCTGTTGCTGCTACTGTGGCGGGCGGGCTTCTTTGCGGTCGTCGGCTCCTCCATTACGCGCCGCGCGGAGCGCCGCGCGGGATATTATTATTATACCTGAACGCGAGCGAGCCGCGTGCGTGCGTACGGTACGTCCGTGCGTGCGCTCGCGCGCTCGTTCGAAATCTCTCTCTCTCTCTCTCTCTCTCTCGCCGCCACCGAGTCACTTTTCACGCTGTGCTCCTCCGTCCGTATGGAGCTGCTTCGCGACGACTTCACTTCACTTCACTCGCCGCGCGGCGGACCTCGCTGGCTCGACGACTCGACTCCGGACTCCTTGCGGCTCCGCGTTCACACACAGCAAGCACAGCGCGACTCCGTCCACCGGACGATCCGTGTCTCTCGCGCGGACAGGCAACGCCGCGCCGTGGCGCCGAGATTCCCTAGGGCGCGCAAGCCGGACGCGCGCGCGTGTCCACGCCTACGCGCGACTCTCTCTCTCTCCTCCCGCGCGTGAAATTTCGCGCGCGCCGTCCGCGATGCACCACCCACGCACCCGTGTGTCAACCCGGATCGGTTCTGTCGGATGGACGCACGCACTCGCGTTCACGGTCTCTCTCTCTCGCTCTCTTTCCTTCTCTCTCTCTCTCTCTCTCTCCTTATCACTGCCGCCACGACACCGGACTCGGAGCGCTCCGATTCTCTTTCCCTCTCTCTCTCTCTCTCTCTCTCTTCTCCCTCGACGTCACGGTCCTTCGCCGGATGTTGGAGCCGCCGCGGCGACGCGAGTTTTTTCCGTCCGCGCGCGATCTCGTTACGCACGTACGAACGTTGTCCCGTGGACTCGTCTTCACCACCCCCGATCAAACGCTCGCGGACGACAGGGCAGCACACCTGCACCTGCCTCTCGCGCTCGACGAGACATGGGTGAAATGAGCGAATGAGTCGGCCACCGCCGGCAGGCCGGCCAACCGCTACGTCGCGCGCGCCCACGCACACGATTCATCCACGAGAGATGAGTTTCAATCGTCGAGCCTTCGTAAAATAATAAATAAGGATCGAGACAAATATACATAAGCAAAGCTCGAGAACAGAACGAGAATAAACGTCCGTTTAATTCATCTACCTTCGTGTGGTCCGATTCATCTCTCCCACGACGACCAATCGTTTCGTTTATTACTAGAAATTCTAGTTACATGATGGGACTCTTTCTTGTGCACGAATTTCAGAATTCTCGTCGTAAACGACTCTTTCGTGTTGTCTGGATCGATGCGTTGAAAGAGAAAAATTGCATAGAAGAATATAACAGACGGAATTTACGTGAATTTATCGAAAATATTCAATATCGTTGCGGGTTGGCAGACGTGCGCGAGCGGCGCGAAAACCGCGCGTTACGAAATTCGCTTATTAAAAAGAAATATCCGGCTAGAGAGAATCCAGGCTTTCAGCGTCTCCGTCGCCGGCGAATTCGTAAATCTCGTCGCGTGTCGTCACGCGACTGCGCGTGTAAACGGGAACGGCGGGGGGGATCAATATGACCGATCGTCGAATGCACGTGAACGTCTCGTCGTCGCGTCTTTCGCGCGAATGACGTAACCGCAGCGGCATCACAAGCAGCAAAAATGGCCGGCGCCGTGTGGGCCGAGGACGAGATCGGGCGCAAGTGGGACCGCTGCTTCACGGACGCCATCCTCAAGCTGGGTAATTATCATCCGCAAGCTACCATGTGCAACGATAATTGTATCTTCCTTCATCACTGACGTTACTGACAGATTTCTTTCCCCAGGTGGCGGCGTGATCCTGGGTGGAGTGTTTTCTCTATTTTTCTTCAAAAGTAAGATGTTCACCTTGCGGACTTGTATGCGTGTGCGTTAGCGTGTGTTCGGTGTATTGACGCTCCTGTGACATAACCGTGTCTAATATCGTTATTAATATTATCATTGGAGTTGATAGCAAGAACAGATTTAGTCTTGTTTTGTTATTAATAACATTTAATTTGCACTGTTTAATCACGTTTGTATCTCATTGTTACATTAATCATCTTTAATACCATGATTCAAAAATTGTATACTATATTTTTTAATTACTTTTCTTAATGCGATTATTAATTAAATTACTCTCTGTGAAGCAATTTTTTTCATAAACAAATAATCTTGCTTCAAGTGATTAATACATAACTGATGCTTTTGATTTCAAATAAAAGTAATATTTATTTGTAGTATAGTTTCCATAAAATATTTTCACCATTTTTAATACTACCTTATATATGGTAACACTGATATAAAGCCATTGTCCTCGATAAAAGATAACTAAGATATTCTACGAATAAGTAAATGTTAGCATGTAAATTGCAGTTTATTGAAAGAAATTTGAAGAAATAGTATGTCTTATTAAATTATTTTTTAATTACTTTGTGGAACATATATGAATATTGAATTCACTTTGTAGGAAGGAAGTGGCCCATTATAACCGGTGCTGGTTTTGGATTAGGTATGGCATATTCCAATTGCGAGAGAGACCTCAACGCATCGATACGTCCAAACCTTAGAAGTCGGAAACTTGAAGAAAAGAAATAATTAGAGCAAATTGTAAAAACAAAATTAATGCTATTATTAAGCTAAGATAAAAATTATAATAAAGTAAATATCTTTACTGTAATAATCTATCGTATTTGATCTGTACCTTGGAATCTTAGGCAAATAATACTATGAATCGGTTTATAAAAGAAATATATTTCTTCACCATTCATTATAATAACAATTAATATTAGTATAATTATAGAAAAATAGTTATGAATATTAAATGTATCGACAAATATTAATATACACGAATAACATGGAATAGAGCATATTCAGCGATTTTTGGCGATCGTTTGGTATATGTACCAAACTGTACCAGAACCAATGAGATAAATTTCTATCTTATTCGTTCTGGTACATGTATCAAATGATCGCCTTATAAAAGATAGTTTAGTTTTTTCATCATTACTTAGTTAAACGCACATTTATATTCTTAAATTCTTTCATTACAACAGCTTATACTAACAATAATGCTGGAAGTCGGTGCGTTCACACTGGATTTGCAAGCAATAATGATCAGTGTGATGTTCTGTAGACAAGCTATTACAATTGACTTGCATCTATATAGTCTTTTCTTAAATGAATGTAATAATATATCTTGAGTGATACAAATTCTGTTGAATTAATATCTAGCATATTTCAGAATTTCCAAAATTTATTATTTGACAAAAAATTACACTGCTCAAGAGATAACAATTTGTAAACGATAATGTCAACTATTAATATTCAAATCAACGAATATGTATTGTAATCTAGAATCAATTTTCTAATAAACTATTAATTTGATCAAATTTAATACTGCAAATAGAAATATAAAAATATTCATTTTGAATATTCTGAGGTTTTACACATAAGAAATTCTCGTCTTTATTTGGCATTTTAGGGTATTCTTAAATATTGAATAATATGTTATCGAACAGGCAACAGAAAGAAATATTTGTAGACTTTGTGCAACTTATGTTTTTATATTAAACACCATGCCCAAAAATTGTTCATAGTGAATTGTTATGACTCCATCCAGATCTGTATCCAGTCGTCTAAAGGCATTTGTAAGAGTCTAAAGATAGAAAATATAATTATAAAATGCACATAGAAATAATTATGTTTTTTCATAAGTTCGAATATTTCCAAAATCATCAGCAAAGTTTTATAAAAATTTTGTTTTAAATTATAGTCCAATATGTAGACTAAAAATATACACAGAAATCCCAATTAGTTTGAAATAATTAGTTTTTAGATACAAGAATCAATAAATATTTCAGGGAAAATCACAAGCCACACCTAATAAAGTAATTCAGATCGTCAGACATTTATACTTACATATAACACAACACATAATTGTATAAAGTCATCAAAGTATATTGTACCACGTCCCGCACGATCGTACTTCCGTATTAGCATATCAATCGTTTGATCAGTCAATCGATACCCAAAGTTTGTAAGAGCTGTTTTCAATTCATTGCGATCAATGTTACCACTGTTGTCACGATCAAACGATCGAAAGCAATTCTCCCAATCAGTGACATACTTCCATAACGCTCCAAATTCTTCAAAATTGACAGTACCTGTCTGTTTTTTATCAAACATACCTGTAGCAGGATCGGATTTATCAAACATACCTGTACCAACAAAAGTAAGGAACAAAATGACAGTGATATCAAAAGACCATGCAAATCAATATCGTTCATGTATCATTTTATATATGATATACCATATACTGGAAGATACAACATGCTTTAAAAGAATCAACAGTGAATGTTAAACTAGCTTTTCAAGCGACAGATGATCAGCCCTTTCCACTTAGCGTTATAAAAAAGAAAACTAAATGAGAAAACTAAATAGAGGAGGAACTATACTTGATAAATTCACATGGTCATTTTGAAAATATATAGTAAACGTTTCGTACCTATCATTAGACGTACAGTTTCTGGATTGAATGGTGTCCATGTACCGTTCGAGAGAGCTTGCTGCAACTCGTCCGCAGAGATTGCACCGGATCTGTCCTTGTCCACCCTGATAAAATCATTATCTTTAGTTATCAATTAATAACATACTTTTAATAACAACATTACCATTTGTATTATTTACTTTAATCTTTAAGTTTACTGACGCCAGAAGATGACAGAAGAATTTCGCTAAACAAGATATAAATGTTTATTGTAAAAAATACAAAAACAAAATTTATGTAAATTAGGCTAACTGTTGAAAACAAAAAATCTCATCGCACGAATATAATAACTACACAACGATTTATTGTAAAGTGTCGAAAATATTGTAAAACAATTAAATTGTAGAAAATACCTCTGGAATACATCCCAAAGAAATTCTCGGCTTGGCATGGGCGATATAAAAGACATTTTCGAACAATTCGCAATGAATGTACAACAAAGAAATGAGATAATAGTCCGGTATCTTGCACGATATCGTTAACGGAGACAATCGCCCAACGGCCTAACTGTTCTACGCTGAAATTTCTCGTAAGGGTAAGCGCGAGTAGCGACGCTCGCGACACGTCACTTGTACACGATTTGGCTGACCAATACCAATCACGAGTGTCAGGACCTGGGGCTCGATTCTTGAATTCATTCGCAAGAGAAACGTATACGCAAGTACTCGCTCTAACAGAAAAGTTGCAAGTTTATTGGTTAATAGCCATACGATAACCAATAAATTTCCAACTTTTCTGTAAGATCAGAATTTGCGAATACGTTTCTCTTGCGAATGAATTCAAGAATAGAGCCCCAGAACTGCGCAGGACTGCGTGTAGTGCGTGCATTGGTGTGCAACTGTGCACTTTATGGATGCGTTACAACTGCACTTTTCGCATTTATTAACAATACGAGAGCGGTCATCGTGTCATTTTAGGTGTTTTCATCCATCAGCGCCTCTATATGCACAAAATGTGCACATTGAACTATATAGTCAAATATCTATGAATCTCGTAGATAATGTGCATGACTTTTTGGCTTTCTTCTATGCTATGTCCACGTTTATTTGGTTTTGTTTCATGCTATACCGTAAATTTTACAATTATATGCATTCATATTTTAAATCTGTTTTATGCAAATGTGCATAATCGTGTTCTATAAATGTGCAATACTGACATTGTACAGATATAGCATGGAACAGAATCAATATTTTATCTCACATCACATTTATCACATATCATTTTGTTCCACATATACATAATAAAAATTCACTCACCGATTGCTGTCGCTGCTCCTGCTGCTGATGCTGCTGCTGCTGCTGCTGCTGCTGCTGCTGCTACTGCTACATTCCTTTTCCGGTTTTGGACGGATAATATATCACACACACGAGCAAAACGTGAACTGCGCGCGAGAATTTCACTTGGCGCGACCGTTACATTTGAAAAAATGTACGTGAAAAGTACGGCACGTCAAAACACACTGAACAGAAGTAAATCAATTCGCTCCCAGAGTTTTGTAACTCTGTATGATTACGCGACGACTAGTAAATGTTTCATTATCGGCACGATCGACATTCTACCGAAGGTATTGCGTACACTCTCAAGCGAATACGCGCACACGAAAACTTTGTCCGGAACGAAAATCAACGTGGCGTGACGTCACGTAACTTCGTGGAAACGCAGGCTGAGAAAACCGTTTGAATGAAAATCACACGCCGAGATACAACGGAGACAAATTCGTTTCGAGAATTTCGTATGCTCGCACGACGATTAGTAGCACTTCACTTAATTGACACTCGCGATATTCTATCGAACGTATCAAAACACTTTACTCGAATGCACGCGAACACTTTATTCGAAACCGAAGGCACGATACCGTGCTTTACACATGAATACGTACGATCTCACGTCTCGCGACGGCACTCTCGACAGTTTCAACATCGTAGTTGGGCACAATTCGAATTCTGAATACGCGAGACACACGCGAAACACGCACGGAGTCAACGGAACGTTCGACTACGTATGACCAGCGCTCGAGCACGAAGAAACATGACTGCCGGCACGGCAGCGGCGGACGTGACTGTTGGTAGGTACACTCGACGGTACTCGGCGCGACTCGGCGCGACTCGGCGGCCGACTTGCCGAGTCGCGCCGACTAGCGCCGAGTACCGCCGAGTGTACCTACCAACAGTCACGTCCGCCGCTGCCGTGCCGGCAGCCATGTTTCTTCGTGCTCGAGCGCTGGTCATACGTAGTCGAACGTTCCGTTGACTCCGTGCGTGTTTCGCGTGTGTCTCGCGTATTCAGAATTCGAATTGTGCCCAACTACGATGTTGAGACTGTCGAGAGTGCCGTCGCGAGACATGAGATCGCACGTATTCTCACGAGCCGTATTCTCACGTATTTTCTCAAATATAACGGTCGCGCCAAGTAAAATTCTCGCGCGCGGTTTACGTTTTACTCGTGTGATACATTATTCGTAATATCGGGAGTGCCGAATAAAGTATGTGTGTGTGTAGCAAGTGCGAATTTTCGTGAAGGGTGTCGATTAAAATGACGAACGATCAGCAAAACGTATCAGTTGCCACGGTTCTTCGCAGCAAGCAATGCCGTTTCATCGATCGCAATCGACGTGATTCGAAGCCGAGCCAGTTTCGGTGAGTACAAATTCTGATGTTATATGCGCGCGAAAATGATTCCCATCATATTATCTTACAATAAACGGGAAATAGTATATACGTTAACTTTTCCGGAAACGTTGTGTGAATTTGAAGAACTTCGATTTTCGTTTATCGTTGCACAAAATAGGACTGAGGAAAAACAATATATTTTGACCATCAATGTTAATCACTTTTTAAAAAGGAAAGATAATCCTTTCTGTTTACTATATATTTACTCAATAATTCAAAATCGAAAAATTGCCTGAGACTTAAAATCTTCAATGACATTTACAGAGAGAAAGATATATTCAGAATTACTTACATATATCATCGTAATTATAGTGTGCACAGTGCAAGAAATGTCTTTCAAGATTACCAGAGTAAAAGTAAAAATACACATACATATGATGTGTTTGTATATTTATTAATATAATATAGAATTATGTGATACATGATGTCGTAAAGTCTAATTATTATCATGATTACTACGAAAAAGAAAGCAATACTTTTTCTCTTTATGTACAATTTTTTACACATACATTTACTGAGTTCGGCAAAGCAAATCTGAGACATCAGAGTGCTCACTTACCTCACACTATCTTTATTCAATGCCAATAAATAACAAAGACAGAATGTGTCAACGGTGCCTCCAGACGCTTCAGATTTGCTTTACCAAACGCACCCACTGATTACTTGATTTATACTTACAATTTCACCAGCTATTTCTTTGACTACATAATGTGCAAAACATGTTCCATCGTTCGTAATGAATGAGAGAAATATAGATATAGAAGGCAATAAATCAAAAAATGTGTGCAAACACATTTTTAATTATATCCTTAAGATTTTGTTCACTTTTAATGTAATGTTCTCAATCTTAATTATACATACATACATGCATACGTTTGTAGTTATAGAGTTAATGTTTTTAACATAAAAATAATTTCTATAAAGATTGAACGTTAACAATCCAGAAATTAATGTTTATATCTATATGATTTATATACGATCACGTATCAAATATTTGGAATATTATAGATATTTCAAGTTATACATAAAATGTCACAGTGGAATGTTTACTTAAATAAAATAAGAATATAGCCTTTTGTAGTTAACATATTTATGTGTATATAAGGCAATCATTAAGTTCTTTAAAAGATTTTAAGAGATAATTCACGCTAATTCAGAATGGAAACTTCATATAATCATATGTCCGAAGCCACCATTTAGTTTCAAAGAAGTAAGATATCAAAGTGGAAGAAAAAATTTTATTTACTTAAAATTTGCAAAAACTACTTCGGTTATTTTAAACATATACCAAGTTGCATACAAAATTTTGAGTAATTTTCGAAATTAAAAAAAATTTTTCTGTAACTTTGATATCTTTAATATTAAGTCATTTTGATCATATGAAGTATTTGTGTCTTGAATTAGTGTAAGAAATCACCTCTTAAAATCTCAGAATACTTAACAATCGCCATGTACATATGTGGCAGTATGCAATAATTTAAGATTTTAGCGAAAAGAACTATGGAGAATATACGGCAACTGTGCACTTAAATCGCTAATTATTCTACGACAAAATCTAGAAAATTATTGCGACAATAGATGATGAATCTTTATAGCAATACAAATAAATGTAATTCGTTAGTATTACATTTATTACTCAATTACTCAATATACGCTGTATATTGAGTAATTATCCGATAACTGTAATGATTCATTATGTATATAGGATTATCGGCAGATCTATTAGAAATAGGATAATCGAAGCACATTGTTGCTAGGAAATCCGCAGTATATTTTCGTTCTTGCTGCGTCGTTTTTAGCCATTGTAAATGTTCACATAAATAAGGGTACAAAGGCACCACTAATACGCTAATATCGTCTACCGATGCTATAGACGAAGATTTTTCATCTGCTTCGTTAGGATTCTCTGGTTTTCTCATCCATATTTTACCGATTAATCGACCTCTGACCGCTTGTACCAATTCTTGAGCACCCAGTGTCAGTCTGTGAAAATCAAATATACATTGTATCTTAACACAATTAAATCGTAGTTAATTTTCGTATTCCTCTAATATTCTCTTTGTGATAATACCTGTATTCTAATGATGGAGTATCAGGTGCAAGAGTTTTTCTAAGTATCGCTGCTGCTGTTTTATTCGTTACTATATCCTACAGTCCGTCCGTGGCAACAATAATACAATCTCGTTTGGTAAGATAGCAACTGTCCAAGTCTAAAGATTGTACTTTGTGATTATAGAAATAGTTTGATATTAACACCAGTATTTGCTGCCTTCAAATCGTGGTCCCCAAAGCCTCCAGTCACCTATCGTTCCCATTACTCTGCTCTATGAATTACAAATAATAAGTTTAAGTTATAGTAATAAACAAAATTATTTTAATTTGAAGTCATAAATTACTGCTAAATAAATACAACAATTATATTACCCTTTTTCCATGTTCCGAAATGAGCGGTAATTTTAGGTCAGAATGCGTTAAGGTTTTGTACGCCCAACCTGTCATAAAAGGTGCTCTGTACAAAACCAAAGATTCCAGTTCCTTTTGCAATGGTCTTTTTTTAAATTCTAACGGAGTAAAATGACTTTTAAGCAACTCGTTGCTTCTTAAAAAACCTAAAGCTCTAACGCGATTTGATTCTGAATCTGGAGTATAATCTCTAGTAAGAGCCCGTTGTTTCTCTACCAAAACTAATACAGCCCTAATCATAGGAATGTAGAAATGATTAAATATTTAATTCATCAATAATGTACGATCAGTATAAATTATAACAGTCACCTCGAATCACCAGCACCTGCTGCATAAAATCGTCCATTAAGAAACAAAATTGTAATAGCCGTACAACCACCATCACCATTTTGAGCCTGCATCTCCACCATTTGATCCATTTGTCTGTACGTTAATTCTATAGCGCCTGTAACTAGATCTCTGCCCTTTATCAGTTCTTGCTCATCTTCATTCAATAGCATATTGCCTGGTATGGCCAGTAACCTTTCCTGTTTTTTTTTACACATGCAGTTTATTAATATAAATATATATCATACACATTAAAAATCTCTGGTAATAATTTTTTTAAAAATAATACATACTAGGATTATCCTATGTAGATGTAATCTCGCTGTAAGAGCCACTTGGTACCCTGTATGTCCATCAAACATTGAAAACATAACATAAGGCAGTGTAACATTAATGTCCGACAATTTTAAATCTCCACGCGTTGCCAAAGCTTGATCCTCATTCCATGTGCTTTTCCCAGTGTTTATACACTCTGCATAGCTAGCACATCATGGCAAACGGCTAAGATCTCTTGGAACTTGGAATTATTATAGGCCTTACTCTGTGATCTGCACTTATCTATTTAACAGCCATTTAGAACAAATGTTACCATTACAATAGTATTGTCAACATTCGAAATATATGTAAATTAATTTACTGTATCATTTATACAAGAATCTCTGTAAATACCTGTGTCTCTTCGTTTGTCAAACCTAAAAAACTTGGACGACTGTAAGGTTTATTTTCTACTTCCACTTCCACCACATAATTGTAAAATTTACAGGTATAGTATGAAACAGAACCAAATAAACGTGGACATAGCATAGAAAAGACCCAAAAAGTCATACACATTACCTACGGGTTTCATAGATATTTGACTACGTAGTTCAATGTGCACATTTTGTGCACATAGAGGCGCTGACGGATGAAAACACCTTAAACGACGCGATGACTGCTCTTAGGTTCCTCTCTGACAATACCAACAAATCTATTTTTTTTACATTATTTTCAGCCACGCTGTAAAAGTTTTTATAAATAAAGCAAAGGAGAGAAAATTTTATGTTACTCAGGCTCAAATTTGTTATGCAAAAAAGAGTACAAAAAATCCTGTCTCATAAGCTTTCTTAATTCTTTAAATTTTATTTAGTTTTATTTAAAATAATGTCTTAATATAAAACAGGATAACTAATGAGAAAATTGGTCAATCAGCGTCTATGACGTCAAAATTTAATATTTTAAGAGCGTGATTATTATACGCTATTTCTAAAACAATTTTACTTACATTTAGTTAGAATCTGTATGTATATTTGAAGGAACTTAATTTGTTTTAATTTAGTAAATTTAAAAAGCAATGAATTAATCCTCTAATTTAAATTATACTTCATACTAATTATAGAGGTATATGCCGTGGTTATGTATAATTTTAATGATATATTTCATTATTAAAAATATCTTTACAAAGAAATAGAAAATAGGAAACTCAATCGAGATTTTTTGACGGACTCTTTATGTGTGTTTACATTAAGTCGCTTTAGGTTTATTTATTTTCCATGCTCCAATTCTGTATCTAAGCCAGATAAAGAATAGATCCTTGCCCATCTGTAACCAGCTCCAAAATGGTACTATCTTGGAGCCCTCGATCTCTGTCCAATTTACTGCTATTTCGGTCATGGAAATGTTAAGTGTCTGTGCGATGTAAAGCATCTCTACGTCAAATGCCCAACGTTCGACATGCAACGCTTCGAATATCGTTCTCGCTGATTTTCTCGTTAAAAGTTTGAATCCGCACTGTGTGTCCCTAATACCCCTAACGCACCACAACCAGACTAAGAAATGAAATCCGTGCATAAGAAAGAGTCGGAAGAAGGATCGTTTGGCAGTTTCTTCCTTTTCCAAATGCGCCCGTGATCCACATATTATCGCATCAGATGATGCTGTTTCCTCGGGTTTTCTCATGTAATCAACTGAAATAAATTTGTTAGAATCAGCAACACTAATATTATAATTTATAGCTTTATTAGAACTATCACAGAATTATTACTAAATATGAAACTTTAAATATTCAATTAAACATAAATAATTAAATACAATTTGTACATAATATCACAATTTTAATTCTTTTAAAACTTACATCCTAAAACTTTAACCAAACTTTCGTTTAACTTCTTTAAATCTTTAAACTTTGTAGCACCATCTGCATCTGCAAATAATAAAGCGCTGCCTCTTGCACTCAGCATACCCTTGAATAAATAATAAAAATATAATAATTTTTAATGACATTTCTATCTAAAATTAACCTACTTAATAATAACAAAGCTTTTCAGTTCCATCAGAATTACTAACCAATCTCACAGCACCACCCTTCCCTCTGTTTTTCACAAGGTTTAATACTCTTAAAGTATTGTATTTTGAGGCATAATGATGTGCCAAATCTACAGTCTTATCTGTACTGCCATCACTAACTACTATCACCTCATAAGTTAATCCAGACTTGTGGAGTTCTTCCAAATACTCCAAGCATTCGTCCAGCATTGGTGGCACTGTTAAATAAAAATATATAAATAATACATAGATAATGTTTTGATATAATATGAGAACCCTGCTTAAAATGACAGATAGATTATGATTGGATCTTACTCAATCAGATAGAATTTCTATGGTAATTAATACGATATCATATTAATTACTATAGAAATTCTATCCGATTGAATAAGATCCAATCATAACCTATCTGTTATTTTAAGCAGGGAATGCAACAGATCTTACGTCTTTGCTCTTCATTATAAGCGGGTACAATGACACTGAGATGTATGCTCCAGGGATCGTGCAACGAAGGGAATGCCTCCATTCTCTTTGTTTGACAGTTAAAGAAGAACTTCTCGCTTTCATCCCTTGAGATTTTGGGATACCGTTCACTTATCATGTATATTATTACAAGAAACTGAAACAGATATATATACTTTTGTTTAAAGGATACTGAAAATATAATAAGATAATAATAATAAATAAAAATAATTACATTTTATGATTGTATAAAATAAAAGTGTACAATAAAATTATTCTCTAAGTTGTTAAATACAAATGATAGGGTCAATTGTTCCAATTTCTTGATAAATTTATCTATTGGATAAATATGTGTCTGCCTTTATTTATTTAGAAAAAAAATAAAAATAGACACATGCTTACTTGACAGGTAAGTTTATCAAGAAGTTGAAACAACCGGCTCATAACATGTTTTATATATGTAAATGTAAGATAACCTCACATACCAAAAGTATAATAGGAATAGCCAGTAATACACCATAATAAAGCAGACATCCTAGTGATAACATCTCAAAAATTTAACAATTAAGAAACAAAGTATAAAATATATGTAGTATTTTATTAGGTATATCTATTTTTCTTGCATTCTGATAGTACACAAAATAACATACGTCACTGAAAAGTCTGTACATTTCAATGTAGTACGTATATTCTGCACTACGCTTTCTCGGATTTGCACTTGAATTTTAATTAATGTAAAAAATGTATCATTAATAGAATAACATTAATTATAAATTGATATTAAAATATACATGTAAAAAGTATTAATTAAAGTAATTAACATAAATCGAGTATTAAAAAATCTTAATATTTGAATTTTTTTATTTGTTTGAATAAAAATTTTTGTAACAATAATAACAATTAATTGTATTGCTTGTCTTTTTTTGGAACATTGATGTTTTTGCAGAAAAGTCTAAGCCATTTATGATTTAATAGATTTATTTGTGATTTCAAAGTGTTTATGGTCATGAAATGTAGACATGGAGTTATATGGGATTAATGACAATTAAATTACAATGCCTATATGAATCTCGAAGGTAACATTCACGTTTTGATTTGATTTTATTATTATTTTTTTATTGTGTGTATATTCTGTCGACGTGAAATATATTTCACATTAGTGTTGTATAATTTTATTACAATTTTTTTCTATAAAATTTTTTATTACAATAACTTTATTGTCATTAATAATATTGTCATATTAATATATTACAAGGAAATAATATTACATTTTAATTTTTATAATACGTATTGCTTGGACTGTACATTACGTGACGTCACGTAACGTCACGCAATGACTCGTTACTCTAGCGTCTCTCTCCTGCACCATGTTGGATTTTGTTCCGCCTTGAGCAGATGCATCCGTACTGCTCGTGCGTTCCGAGTTCGAGTTTTGTGTAAATACGGTATCGAGAGTGTGCCCAATGCATCAACGTACGAGCGTCTTGATATCGTGAGTCAGAGTCGTATGCAGGAACGACCGTACTCATTCGGAAAGCACGGTATTGGCGTGCTCGTCGTGTCGATCCCCACTTCATGTCGGTTTTCCGCGCGATCGAATGAAAGGCAACTAGTTACGTGATATTAATTCGTATTAAAAATCTTCAAACCGACGCGAATCGTTTTGTTGTATCTGCGGCAGAGTTCTCTGTAACGCTCACAGCGCTTATAGGCATGATTTTTCTTTATTTAGCATTTAATAAATAGCGAGAGTGAACGTACAAATTCAAACGGCTCTCGCCGTTATCGGTTGCGCGATGCGCGTCACGTGATCTCCTGCGCCGGCTCGTCGCGCCAGTCACTGCTCTCTTGCGTCGCCATATTGGATATTGCTCCGTCGACGGTTGGACGTGCGCCGTTGTCCTTCTCGTGCGCTCCGAGTTCGAATTGTGTGAGCACACTGTCGAGAGGGTGCCGATGTGTTAGCAGACGATCGTCTCGGTGCCGTGGGTCCCGGTCGTGTGTAGAAATGACCTCGTCGTGCGTAGAACGACCGTACTCGTTCGTGAAGTGCGGGATTCGTGTGCTTGTTGCGTCGTTTTTTATGCCTCGAGTTCCCGCGTAATCTGAACGCGACTGGAGTTGTTTGATGTCAATTAATTCACGTTAAGTACAAAGTTTTTTCGGTTCTGGAGCTTTGATTCTCTCTCCCCGCCGCGTTCTCGTTTGCTATTCGTTGTTTTTGGCCGGATTTCGCATTTCTATCGCGTTTTTTAGGTGCGAATTTTGCATTGGTACATTGTCGATAGTGATGTATTGGTAGTGGACGATCGTCTCTATACGTAAGTGACGTAGAAAAAATGGCGTTTGTACCTATTTCGTCCCGACAAGTGAAATTCTCGCGGGTGCTCGCGCGCGTTTCGCGTTTTATTCGCGTTCGTGTGTATCATCCGCGTAATGTCGGGAGTGCCGAATAAAATATCGGGCGATCGTTATCGATCTACGATTCGAGGAATACAGCGAAACGAGGTGTCAGCAGATTTTCGACGAGAGGATGGCATTCTCAGAGCAATTCAGTGAGTGTATTTTATTAATTGACATACCATCTCGTGTTTTTAACTTAATCCATTGTTTTTCTTTTAATAGTTATGCGAATATTATCAATTTTATCAAAGAAAATTTATAGTAATGTGCGAATTGCATTTTTGATTAAAGTCTTAAATTATTGTAGGTTGCATACCCTTTGATATTTAAATAATACGTAATTTAAATTTTTATTGCCATGGAAAAGGCAATTGTAGTCGAAAATGAAAGTCTTTATCAATCATTTAAATACTTGCGAATTTATTTTCGGAATAATTAATAATACCATACAAAATAGTTGTTATTTTTTTAAGCGAGTTTAATGCCTCTCATATTTTTCTTTTGTCTTTGCTTCGCTTATTTTATAGTTTTTTGATGAAAGAATATTAAAGTTGGATTTATATAACGAAATCTGCAATTGTTAAAAAGTAATTAATGATTCTAATAAAAGAATAAGAATTTACATTTGCAGAAAGTTTAATTTACATAATTTATGCCTTATGGTGTTATATGTTTGTTATAATTTTGAAATATTTATGCCAAATTGAGTTGGACAAATGTGTTTTTACATAAATAATATTTTTATTTCTTTCAATATCTCTTGACAACAAAAAAAAGGTAAATTTTACCTGAGAGCAGAAATATATTATTTTATATTTTAGTGAAAATGCAGATATACAGGATGAGTTTTAATAGCTGTCCCAACTTTTTACCATGAGAGATGGAATTACCGACTGCAATCTTAGTACACCATGTACGGCATTTGTACATGCATATGTCGTACATGCGTGTACTAAGATTGCAGTCGGTAATTTCATCTCTCATGGTAAAAAGTTAGGACAGTCATTAAAACTCGCCCTGTATATTCATCATTTTTCTTTTCTTGCTATTCACATTTATTCATAATTGTTAATACATGCACCCACCAGGGTGAGCTACCAACACTCCTTGCTTGTAGCATGGAAGAGAATCACAAAAGTGTGACTATTATCGACGGGATTTATGGACGGTTAGCTACGTAGTTCAATGTCCATATTTTATGGACATGGCGCTGATGAAGCGTGAAAGAGCTTAGCTTACTGTAATGCCGGTCGGAAGGTTATGTAAGATCGTACCGTGTAACGTTTTATCTTAATAAGATTTAAGAAAATTCTTTAATTATTTTACATGACGTCGGCCGATCCCTGCAAACAAATTGCATGTAAATTACAGAAGTGTTTAAAAGGTTGGTGTAATTTAATTTACTCAAAGTTTGAAAGTTGTAATATGTTTCTAACCTCTTTTTTTGAGCACGAAGTCTAGACACGCGAATGTATTAAACACTATTAAATTGTGAGTATTGCAAAATCTAAAGAGAAAAAGGTAACAGATTTAGACGAATAAAAAGATTTTGTATTGATATACTGAATGAAATAGAGATACAATAGTAACAATGTATTAACGATAATGATAACGATCATGTGAATAACAAGAAACAAAATGAGAAATGCATATCTATATTTTTTTGAAATAAATATAAAATAATACCTTTCTGCTATCACAGATAATGTTTATCAACCTTCCCGTTGTCAAGAGGTACTCGAAGAAATAAGAAAGTGTTGTGTAAAACATCGTGACTCTACAGTTTGTGAAGGCATAAATATTTCAAAACCATACGAACATAATACCATAGATTATGTAAGTTTAATATTTGCTTTAAAATGTAAATTCTTATCTTTGTTGAATTTACTTGATTATTGTTTAGCAATCATAAGACTTTATTTTATATAATATTATATAAGATTTGACATTTTTAATATTTCTTTAGCGAGCAGCTTTAAGATAAGCGATGCAAAGCGAAGGCAGGAGAAGAGTGGTAGTGCCAAAGAGAGGATTCGCATATCGTCATCCACGAGCTTTTATTTTAATGGGTACAACGCTTGCTATGTGCGTGTTTTTTAGCAAACCTATTTATGATATATTCTTTCGTAAACTACCAGAAAATTCTGAGCAGAAAAAAGTTCGCGATTGAGTTTAAGTCCACATAGGTAGTTTGCATGAAAGAATGGAGACAGTAGTAAAAAAAGCGAAGGGAAGATTGAAACAGTATCCTATCCTATTAGCTCGATGTCAGGAATCAGCATCAAGGTACGCATCTTGCGTGCTGGCGGAATCAAATTTAGAGAAGAACGCTTGCGCCGCGGAGTTTAACGAATTGAAAAAATGTCTTGTTAAAGCCGCTGCGAGTAGCAATACGAGATTATAAATGAGCTTGAGTGATCAGTAGGTTTTTGTGTATGTTTGATTTAACGCCTTTACTTTTTAACCGTATGAAAATGATGTCTGCTACACACGCTAGAGTAAATATCTCGTTTACGTCGCATTGCTTATTGGCGTTTGTTACTCGATTAATTTTGATACTGTACGCCAATTTTCACGACGAGTATTTTGCGGTACCGTACACGGATGTGGACTATAAAGTATTTACTGATGCCGCTAGGCATGTGGTGGAACAGAGGTCACCGTTCGACCGTCATACTTACCGTTACTCACCGTTTCTGGCTTTGCTCTTGATACCAAATGTCATATTATATAAGGACTTTGGGAAAATTTTATTTTCTACAGTAGATATATTGATTGCGATTCTAATTAAAAATATTCTTGCGCGACAGGGATGTGATGAGACCGTGAGAGATCGCTGTGCGCTTCTGTGGCTTTACAATCCGTTAACGTTGGTGATCTCGACGAGAGGTAACGCAGATTCATTGGCAGTTCTCTTAGTCGCGCTCACGTTGGACTCGTTACAGAGAGACAAAATTGTTTTGACCGGATTGTTGCACGGGCTATCTGTACATTTTAGATTGTACCCGCTAATGTTCAGTTTGCCTATGTTTTTATCTCTTCGTAAAGATAATCGCGCTATCTTGCCGAACTGGGACCAATGGAGACTCTCGCTGAGTTGTGCGTTCTCGATCGTCACCTTAACAGCCGCGGGTTATTATCTGTACGGTTTTAAATGTTTGTATGAGAGTTTGATATATCATTTAGTGCGTAAAGACACGAGGCACAATTTTTCTGTATACTTCTATATGCTCTATTTGTCCGCTAATCAATCGCAGGATGTAATCCAAAAGATTCTTACGTTTCTGCCGCAGTTATTACTATTACTGATGTCGTCATATTATTATTCGGAAAGATCCAAGTTACCGTTCGCCATGTTCGTTCAGGCAATAATCGCGGTGATGTACAATCCGGTGATAACGTCTCAATATTTCTTCTGGTTTCTGTCTCTGTTACCTCTGTGCCTACCAAGTATCGACATGAGTCTGCATAGGGGCATATGCTTAGCGTGTTTGTGGATTTTGAGTCAAGCTGTTTGGTTGTTTACAGCTTACATGCTGGAATTCCAAACTTTTAATTCGTTCGTTTTTCTTTGGATATCTGGTCTGCTATTTTTTGCTGTTAATGCAAAAGTTTTAGTAGACATTATTCATCATTATAAAAGTTAACTCTAGTTATATAACATTTGTCTCAATGCGATTCTGTGCATAAGAAATAAATAATTCGAAAAATGTAGTACAAATCAGTGAATAAACTTTTTTACGTACGTCTCTGAACGGATTATAATGTAATGAAGTATAATGTAATGTATAATTATGCGGGATGAAAAAATGTGCATTGATTTTAACTTAAAAACAAACAAAAAATTTATTAATTTTTAAACGAATTTTTACAAGATGTCACAAAATTACAATTTAAATTTATTTATGAATTCTTTACAGAAATTAACATTGATTTTTGAATCAAATAATTGTTATTTATTTTTATAGATTTTAAATTTTCATTAAATGAGCACGGTGAGATGCGAAAAAATTGTATATAAGAATTCTTTTGTCTAATTTCGTAATATAACAAAGTTTACATCTGTAATTTTGTGACATCTGTTATGTTATTAAACTCTTGGAAAATACCTAGGATAGCAGATAGTGGATTGTTCAAAAAACTTGAATTTATTTAAGTTTTAATAAAAAAGCACATATTATCTACAAGTCTGATTATTTATAAAGTATCACTTTCATTAGTCTACGCGGTACTTATATCGGCGTTAAAAATATCAGACGAGTTATAATGATTCTTAATTTTATTTTTTTTTGCAGGAATACAAAATACTTATTTACAGATAGCTTCGTAAAGTAATAGTGGTAGATTCTGAAAAGGAATGTAGATATATTAGTAATAATACAATAATCGTAAATCTTACTATAGTAATCTAGATTAATTGTGAGCAAGAGCATCTCTTGGATCATCTTCCGAGATATTTCTTCATCGATTCGATTGTTCTAAGCTGCTAAATATCATGACAGTAATATTATTGGGTCATTTCTTGTCTTGATTGCATGGAGTAATGCATTAAAATTTTTCTATCACCACAGTCTGTATAATTATCCGCGAAGATACTTGTCGCTTATAACGAAGACGCCTGAGAAATATGTCAAATATTATATCAAATTTCATTTTTTAATCTAAATTTGCTAGTGTTTAAATAAAAAGAGAACGAGAATCGTGTTGCTTACGACTGAGTATAATACGTTTGATTTAATACGTAGAGGTGTCGTTATCGTTTCTTCAGATTATGTTTTCACAGAAGCGTGCTTTTTTTCGGCGAAATTCTCTCGACGACACGAAATGGCCCAATTGATACGAGTCGAAAGAAAAAGGAAACCCAAATAGGTCTTTTCTTTTATATAACTACGGGTCTTTTTATGGCGGAGATGATGATGAAGTGCAACATATAAAAATAGCATTATTTTCTTTCATTGCTTTCATTACAGTTTGCTCAACTGTGTGCTATATGAAGTAATCTATTTTATTTGTTCTCTTTCTCTCTTTTTCTTGAAACGGATACACACGACTGATCTTCGTCAAACGCCTGCGCGAAACGTTTGCACGGAGATCAGTCCGGATAACATTGAGGGGGGCGAAGTTCCGGGTCACGCAGAGAATGAAAGTACAGGCCACCGCGATCGAAGCGATAAAAATTATAAATAATCTCCATCTTGGCCGCGCGGCCCGGAAGTTACTCCCCACGGGAGAAAATGTTTTACATTATTCACACACAAACCGATCCACCGTCTCGTTAAGCCTTCCCTGAAAAAACGAATCGTCGATAGTATACAAAAGGAATCGTACGCGCGATTACGTGAGATATAGAAGACTATACTTGGGCGAATACAGCAACGAAAGTCTTGCTTTCCGAGGCACATACATGGAAAGTGCAAATTCATCGTCTTTCACTGCTCGCGCGAAAGCCGAACACTTTGGAAAAAAAAACAAAACATTTTAGAACGTGCCACTCAAGAATAAAGCAATTAGATAGAAAAATTTTTTTTTAATTATATAATATTAATTCCGATTAATTCAACCTACTCCGCATTTTTTGAAGATTGAACGAAAATTTCGTGAATGTGAAATATTTCGAACATTCTTGCGGAATATCTCGCAATTTTTTTTTCGTCGTGTTTATCCGTCCGTGAAGGATTTTAAATCTGCTAGGATAACTGCGACACTAAGTTAAATGTAACATTGTAACAATTTCCAGAATAGAAAGAGAGAAAATGAATTTTTTTTTAAGGAATATTGTGACGTCTAAACAAAGTGTCGTTGTTATTTGATGACTTTATAATTATTATTGCTCTTATTGTTGCCACTGTCACTATTATCCTAGTGTCACAATTACTCCGCATGACCCTACGCGCCGATACTATATACATATAATAATAAATAGAATGGGTGCACCGATGCATATGTTAATGCGCTCTTTTAAGAAAGACGGCTGGCTCGGGGTTGCTTCTAGCATTTTCTTTGCAACGATGCAACGTTGGTCGCACAAAGATTGCCTTGTTTCATCTCGGCCTTGCACAAAATGAGAAACATATACAACGTTACGCGGAAGCGAGATACGATGTAATTTCCAATATATCGACGCATCGATAATTGCGCACTGGATAAGGGAGCATAAAAAAAATAGCGTGCCGCAATATCCGAGGTATGAGTCAAGAAAAAACATGATATGAGAACGAAGGAAACGTCAGACTAATGGGGGGGACTATGTGTTATGGCAAATATTTAATAAAATATAATAACATTGGCGATATATAGATATATACAAATTACAGTCTAAGGAAACATAAAATAAACGGCACTACGTTCGCTTAACGATAAGTACGTAAATGGATTACAAATAACAAAATAATAATTAATAATAATAATAATAATAATAATGATAATCATTACTACATAATAAGGTTGCACGAAACTGCGATCACCAATAAAAGATAAAATGTACATCTCGATAAAATAGATCGTATATATATATTTATGTTCCTCAAGCTATATAAAATCGTATTGCTAGTAAAAATTACGTTGATTTAAACAAATTTTTAGATATTATACTTTCAAAATCTGTGATTGGTGCAACTAAAAAGATTTAAGAGAAATACTGTATGAAGAAAAGGGAAATGTATTTACTTTAATTATACATTTTAATAATCTCTGATGATAATTAATCGATAACAGTTAGCAGTATTTATAAGATATTGACAACAAAATCTTTTAAGCGCTTTGATTGACCATAATTGATAATTATGGATAATTGACCTATTATTATATCTTTATCTTATATCTTTAAGAAGACATGATTCATCAGGTAATGAAAATAAGGTAAAAGTATCTTGCTTTGAAAAATGAATTCTGAAAAGATAGAAAAATGACTTAAAAATTTCATAGAAAAATTAACGTGTGTCGAGTTACACCAGTCTCATATGTACGGAACTATAATATGCACATTTGTAAAGGAATAATTAATAATAAAAGTAATTAAAGCACTCGGTGAACGTGCACACAAATTATGCGACCACGTACAGGATGTAATTCAAATAATACACATGTAATGTAACGTAAAATAAAATCTCTTTGGCTTTTTACACGATTGAAAAGAAATACGCTCCGCTTAAACGTATGTATGAGGGTGTATCAGAAATTGCGCACATCCTCCCGACGATAATTTCTTTTTCACGAAGTTGAAAATGATTTTCTTTTGTTGCACAGAAAAGGTTGAATTGCACGTCGTTAACTATCACAAATATGCGTTTTAAACACGTAATTGCTATTCAGTTTTATCTTTTTTGTTAGAATTTGTTTAAAATTAAGTGGAAGATTCTTTTAGAATTTGCTATCTATTCTCTCATGCCTGACGCCTTAATTGTCAGAAATCTCTCTTTAACTGGGGACTTGATACAGCTTACGTATTTACATCGTTGCAAGTCGTGCTTCGTTCCTCACTCGTGCGTAAGACAAATAAGATAGAGATTTCGCCACGTAAGAAAAGAAAGATGTATTCGGACAAGCCAAGGGGAATGATGGGATAAGGGTGATATCTATTGGCTCTACCGTGCAAAGAAAAAACATGAAAAATTAAAAGTAGGTCGTCATATTTTTGTACTTACACTCTTACGGTATATCATGCGTGTGTGTGTCGAATAAAAATGCGATTAACGCGGCCACGCGATCGGATTTTCCCGGGACCTCGTTATGGTGAAACGAATGAAAAACATGACGTACGTTTAAGCTACACTGGGATGAAGAATTATTGGCACACTGTCATATCGAAATAGATTGACCACTTTGCGTTGTAATAAAGTTCTCAGACCCACTCACACTAAGGAGTTTTTGCAATAGCGTGCCGTTGGATATACAGTAAGCGTTTCAAGTTCCCTCTATTACGCTTGGCGTGGGGGGAACAGTTATGAATTGCTACACTGCAAAACACATCCGCTCTAAATTCCGCGAAACTATAATGGAAAAAAATGACTTTTTTTCCACTTTAGATAAGTGTGAAATTAAAACGGAATTATATATGCAGGACATTGTCTTTAATGTCCTTCATAAATAGAACGGACTAATGTCCGCCCTAACGGCTGCCCTCCCCTCAGTTGCAATAAACATCTCTATTGCTAACCGTTGGTGCCAACACGGGCACTGATCGACGAGGCAACCACCGCGGCAAATGCACGGCATGCGACCGCGACGAATTTGAGTTGTCTCCCGCGGATGACAACGCAAACGTGTGCTTCTTTTCTCACACGCTCATGTAAAGGCGAATAATGCCCGCAAGAGGAGCACACACCCGCGTCACCATCCTCGGGAAGCAACCCAAATTCGCAATCACATGCCGCATACCCACCGCGACGGCCACCGCGCCGATCGACACCCACAACTAGCACCAACAATTAGCAACAAAAACACTCATCACAACTGCGAAGAGAACGACCGTCAAAGCAGACAAGCTAACAGACTGTTGTAACAGTGAACGACAAAGCTATCGCTACCGCTCGCGCCATATTGCGTTGCCAGCATAGTTTTGTTTATTTCGTCCGCTTTAATATACATGACGGACCACATCCTTTATAATGTCCGGACCACATCCTTTATAATGTCCGGTTTAACGTCTATTCTATAATAATTATTTTCAGTCCTATTTATATAAAAGACATTGTCATACATAGATAAAATGTCACATTAAGAATTGCGCCAGTCACGCTTAAGTAAAATGGACACGTAAGAAATCCGTTCTAATATTGTATATTCCGTTATAAAATATACATGTCCTTTATATATAAAGAGGATATGCTTTGCAGTGTACGGCAATTTTTATTTTACACTCACGTCGTTATTTACTATACATGCAATGCATTGGATGTTTAATCAAGAATTTTTAACCGGTACAATTTCGTTCGATTTGCGCCTCGAGATGCTCCGTCTCGCGGAAATTGAGTTCGTCGAAGATGTACCGGGTTTTCAACCCTTCACTGTATATCGAAAGCGCGCTAGTGCAAAAAATTTTTCATTCTTGCTTCTCGTTCACGCCAACGCGCTCTCATTCACTTCATTTTTTCTCTCTCTTTCTTTCTTTCTCTCGTTCGCTCATTTCTCTTTTAACGGAAGATCTTGTGCGATCATTGCGTGTATAATAATCTGTCGGCGTCACTTGCGCCCTTTGTTCTTTTTTCTCTTTTTTTTTTAATGCTACAGGTACATGCGAGGAATTCGGAATTCAATCTTAATTTAATCGATAGCGGTAATTGCAATCGAGGCTCCGCGATACGAACGAGTAATGGACATGATATGTTACATGCGTTCGAGCGTGTTCTGTCCGACGTACTTTTAATTGAACGCACGTCATTTCAAAATGAAATTTATTCGCGCACTAAACGCGCAAACCTGAAATCACGCGATTTGATTGTAGATTCGGCGTAGAGGAAAAATTAGAATTTCAGCTTTGGCTCCTTTAATGAAAAGCGCGTTTTTCATGCGTCGATAAGAAGTTGCATGATTTTGCGTGTTCTTTTCCGGTTCAGTCTATGTAGTTGATTACTTGATAATATGTGATATCATATTCTCTACGATTCTTTTTGTGCGTTATCTGACGCGAAGAAATTTGGTCGAATGGAGTAGAGGAGAAACAAAAAATTAAATTTAGCGAGTTTTTGTGTGACGAAACAGGAAGGAAAACAATCTTACACTTATTTTGTTGGCGTTTTAAGTTGCTTTCGCATTACTCACTATCATAGTGAAATTTTGATATATCTATTTCAAGATTTGCAGAGTATACTAATTGTCAAGCCGCTGTAATAAGAATTAGTTAATCGATAAAAAATCAGTTCAGAAACAGTCGGCGAACTTGATCCGAAAAAAAAAGGATTGTTTTCCGAAGTTTACTCATCACCGGATATAGCATGTCTAAAAAAAGTTCTTGTACCGTCGAGTAAATCGATGTGTCACCTTATTGTTTACGATTATGTTTCTCACGACGAAATTGTATTTCGTATATCACGTTGATTGCCATCAACTTCGTATAATATCGTAGAGTAATGACGCTACAGTAAATATATCGCTACTATCAGCGTTTAAATTACGTAGTGGATATGTTTCGCGATGTGTAAATTAGGAGATTTGTAGGTGCTTTAATTAAATGTCGACGTCGGATCACGGTACAAGAATTCTTTTGTACCCTTTACACGGTTAAATTGATATCGATCTAAATTGATATATCTTTGTATTGCACGCTGGGAATGCGCTTTATAATTTTTATCGGTTTAATTTCTCCGATATCATCTTTGCACGTAAATGACTATTTCGTTAATTAATTTTGTTAATTAACATATCGTTTCTATATAGAAACCTTATTGAAATATTTAAATGTAGGGAGATTAGTTGATAAAAGAAATTAATTTTCGTTTCAAGAAATAAGTACTAGTATCAAAGTCGGAAAATGGAGCAAATCTCAAGAATTCTTTAATTGCATTTGATTTACGATTAATTATTATAGAAAAGACGTTTGATAAATATAGATCTACATTTTTTGCTGTTGGAAATTTTCTTCTCTGCGATTAAGTTTTTTTTTCCGATTGATTTCGGAATAACGTTCGTAATCGTTCCACATTATTGCCCTACTTCTGCGCGCCGCGAAGCAAACAAAATGACAGCAACAGATCGACGTCAGTTACTTGTTCCCGAATATACGCGAGAATGTCATTCCTAACATATTAAAATGTAATCAATTATGTCGAATGCGTAATCAATTGACAGATCTGGAAAAATGATCATATTACACGCGCACACGTACACGCACACACATATATACATACATACACACGACACACGGAAGATACGTAACATAAACTCTTCGCTGATGGCTTTTTTTTTAATTCGTCGCTTTTCCTCCCCCCAACAGTGGCGGTCGCGAGAAGACCGCGGAAGCAATTTAATATTTTCTTTTCCTTTTTTTTCCGGTAAAAAGAGGATCTCCGTTGACGCAGAAATAATCACGTTCCTCCCGGTAATTGAGCGAGCGAAAGTAACCATTCTGAATCGGGATTCTCGCACTTTTGAAACGATCAGCTGCATCCGGTTGCCGCGAAAACGCATCGATGTCGAATAACGTCGCGACGGTGGCGGAGATTTTTTTTTTTTTTTCCCGATTGATTCGTGTAGACGCACGTTACGTTCCATATACGTTCTGAGAAAAAGCTTAACATCGAGAAAAATATGGGGGTATATATTATCTCCTATGTGTTGTTCAGTCGAATTCGAAATAGATTATATCCATGCAATCCATTGCCACGTTACGCGGCTCACGGTAGCACGTAAAGAGAGAGCGCTCATTCTCTAAAAAGTCACTTTCCCATTCACGAATTTCTTAAAGAGCCGACTCGGCCCTTTTTAATAAACTGGCGCGATTTCTAAGACAGGGCGAAGTCGGGCGCATTACCCTAGATCGGCATACTCGCCATATATATTTCTTTTTTTTAAATGTCCGTTCAATTCGGTTCTTTTAAGTCTTCAGCATCGCGGCATTTACTGATTTCATTTGCATTTTAATTAATTTGATCCTCTCGGCGTCTAGCATATTTATGCAGTCGTAGCGCATAACTTTGAAGCCTACTAAAAGAGCTATGAAATTTATATACCGTACATTTTATGCAGTAGCCTGGAATAGCCAAGAGTCTGGAATTTTGTACTTAAATCATAGAAATGCGAGATTAATACGGGCGTTAAAGGACCGCTAGTCTTAAACAAATTATGGATATAACAATTTGGAATTCATTAATACACAATGCACACGATCGCCTCTTTTATCTTCTAATTATAGAGAAACACAAAATAGATATAATTAATATAAATGACATTGTACGATCGATGGAAATCTAATACATGACCGTAGTATGTCGTTCTAAGGTATCGTTCCGATGAAATTATTTACAATTTTGCTTTTCGACGTTTGAACGATGATTTGAAACGTGCTCTACGATCGCACGAAGACGCGGCTGAGGACGCGATGAGGACGAATAAAAAACGGCCGAGCCGGCGGATAAACTTTGCGTAATAGTAGTAATAGGCCATAATTCCTAGTCGTAAAGTATGAAAAGTATCAACAAATTTGAAAAATCCTCGTCCCATCCCCTTAGGCAATTATCGTCTTTCGTTATGCGAACGGATTTCTCGCGCGCGTTCGCTAAAAGGGACGCCACCTGTGTCTCCTTTGCCTAGGAAATTTGACTTTACAACAACGCGATCGCGCGCCATCGCGCTACACCCATTCCCCGCGTTTTACCTTGACTAAAAAGGCGAAGAAATTGATATAATTCAATTAATAATTGACAGATAACCAATTAATACGTATAGGATGGTCCTACGGCAGAAAAGGCGTAAACTCCTAAGATTCAAACGACATAAACTTTTTCTAATTTTAACATCGCCATCACGGACCATCCAGTACATTGATTGTAGTTACTTCTCGCGTGTATACCTCTTTAATCTACGTTTTTCTCTTTTTTTTCCCTCTTTGTATAATAGAAATCGTATGTAACTTCTGTATGTATAACTTCTCGTTACCGAATGTACTCGCGACGAGAGTGGTTCCTCGGATGTATTTCCTTCCTTTCTTCTGCTTCTTCCTCCCGTTGTCCGTACATTCGGCATTCGAGAGTACCACTTGCAAGCACGATACTTTTATATATATATATATATATGCATTATTCACCATTCCGCGCGCACATGGTGCCGTCATGTGCGCGCTCACCCTCTCCGAAACTGAAGATCCCGAAATCTTAAATAGTTAACAGTAACATCGGCGTGAACATTGTACAGAATGATCGAATGATGCACGAGAAGCGAAGCCCCGGATGGACGATTCGCATAATTCCCTGTCAACGGCCCGCATCGATGATTTAACAAACGCGTCGACGAAACCGCAATTAACTGTCATTCACGCGGGGCTCTGAAAAAAAAGTTTCGTCGCCGCACGTCGCGTGCGTGATGGAGTCTTTAATTAAGGTATCCGCACTTCTCTTCTCTCCCACTTGTTTTCGAGCGAGTCGAAAGTTCACGTCGTAGGAGAAAAAGTAACGACGTTAACGGGGAAGGAGAGTAATTTCAATTAATAATACAGCGCAGAGGTCCGTTACGCGGGTTGCGCTACGCTTTCCTCGACGTGGACGACAGTTACGAAGGATGTTGTTAGTACATTCGGTGCGTTAATATTAAATTAAAGCCTTCGTTAAAGCCTTGCCTACGTTGTGACTTCGACAACGCGTTTTCGCTTCGAGAGGAGGGAGTCACGGTCATCGCTAGGAGATAAGCCGTATATTATTTTTCGTTAGATTTCACCCCCTTCGGCTGATGTCCTTTCGAATGAACGGGACTCTATCCCTTTAGGGCGAAACGTTCGTCACGAGGCGCCTCTCATAAAGTGAAGTATGTATGCACATAGTGGTTCACAGTTACAAAACTAACTAAATCTTACGAGATACGGTGAGCAATAATTCCAGATATGTACAGAAGTGTTATGTTACAGACGTTACGATATAAAGATATCTCTTTGACGATGCAAATGCGCGTACACGTGCATTCGCGACTGTCGGAATTTTTAGCTCCTTAACGTGCGACGATCGGTATCGTTTAATAATAATAATTTCGCCTTTTCTTCCCCTCCCCTCCCCTTTCCCTCGACGATAATACGAACCGTCGAGAGTTCCTCTCACGCGCGGATTAATCGTTATCCTGAACGGCGCAGGATACGCGCGTACGGCCCAGTCTGTAATGTGCAGCCTTCGATTTTTGAAATTGTCTTAATAATTGATAGGCTACCCTGTTTCGTTATCATTTATGAATGGTATTCCCCCCTCCCCCATGCCCGCTCTGTACATCACGTTTTCTCGGTCGCACTATAATGAATCGATCGATCGCTCGCGCCGTTGATCGTTCCCGAGCAAGGACGTAAAATCCGAAGACGCGATTTGATTAAGTCGCGTGTTTTTCGTAGATATTAAAAAATATTATTTTAGAGCGACTTTAAACTTAGAAGTATCGTAAAAGATTTAACATTATTAAATTAAAAAATTCAATTTCTTTATTTCAGTCCTGTTCACAACACATTTCTAAAATTATATCATATTCTTTATTTTGAGAAATATACCACAACAAATTTAAGTAAATTGTTATTTTTTTCTGGCGGAGAATAAAAGAATCAACGTATCAAGTCTCTTCTTTGAATCCGTATTTCCCAATTCTCGGCAACGATCCACAGCGTGTAGTAGTGAAAAGGACATATGCTGCGGAAAGGATGACAACGTAATGCTTTATACGAGAGAGAGAGTAGTAAAAATTGAGCGCGGATCTAATCGCGCGCCTTCGTCTTCTTTTTGGAAAAAAAAAAAAAATGGGCGACGAAACCGCCCGACGCAGAAAGGCGTCGCGCCGTTTCGCGTGTCTGTTCGTTTAAACGCGTTTCTCATATATAATAATCATTTATCTCAATATAGTTATTTACATGAAGCCGTCCCATCCCGCGCGAACGAGCTTATTTCAAATAGAATTCGCTTTCACGTAGTGCCATCAAACTATATATAGGCCCTATGCTCATATTGACAACAGGTGTATAATATAATATTTATATATGTATACCTAATGATTTTTCGCTATCTATCTTACAAACGCGAACAGCCGCAAAACACGCGGGGTGCCGATTTCCCCTCGCGCGGACTTCTCCACGCTTATACTTAATTACCTGTCCGTCGCACGTGGAACTTGAGGCCGGAGGAAACGCGAAGCCACGGAACTCATCGCGATCTAATTGTCGCTGACGTGAGCCACGTGGCTGCCGCGGCGTCGTCGTTAATCCTTAACGTGCGCTCTTAAGTCCGCGGATGTTGCACGAGCACATCTCTTATAAGCTAATCTCATTATTTTTTTTCCCTACAAATACAAAAAGGCAGCGCGACACAGTGAACGTCGGAATGGCAGCCGGAGACGTTTTTCGTTTTACGAGCGGGTTTAACGCTTGACATTTGTTGAGTTCAACGATGTAAACATCCTAAAACATCCTGAGTGTTCTTATTGAAAGACCTATTGGTAAGAACGAAAGTAAATTTTAATTTCGGAAAAAGAGCTTTCAAAGTTATCATATTTTTATATTTAAATCCGATTAAGTATATAATTAAAAATTGAAAAATTATATATAAAATGTAATTGAAAATTTGAGAAATACGCGTGATTACGAATAATAAGTATGATTGTTGAGAGAGGAAATAGTAGCTACGAAAAAAGTAGTAACTACTCTTATTGTTGCTTCCTCGCGGATAAGGGCAGTGTCAAGTAGAATTGTCGCGCTGAAAATGCCAAACGTAAACCCTGCATCGGCTCACGAATTACCAGGAGAGCGTTCTTTCTAACGATAAAGCTTCCAGCCTCGAGGTGGAGGGTCCTCGAGGTCTCGCGAAAATGACCTCGTCGTCGTGATCACGCGGACGTGTCTCCCCGGTGTCCTCGGCCACCATTCGCGACAGCAACAATTCGCGACGTGATTCATTCGGACTTCCTTCCGTCTCTCCCGTCGCTTTCCGCTCGAGCGAGTGAGTCTTATTAAACGCTTATTATATAGAAGATCTAAAGTACGTCAATAGAAGATTGTCGATACCGAGTGGTCTGTTTTCGCCACCGACCGAAGAGAGTACCTTCGATCCACGAACCCAACCAACATCGTCCCTCCCTCCCTCCCTCCCTGCCTTCCTCCCTTCGTACTCACGAACATTCTCCGAGCACACTACTCACGGTGCTCTTCGTCATTCTAAACCTAATGTTATTGACCCAAAAGGAGAGTACGTCCGTTCCCTTCGACATCGGCGTCCCTTTCGCACCGTCCGTCTCTTCGGCGTGTGTTGTGTTCATCATCGCGCAGCGAGATTTGTTTGATTTCGATCGATGCAGTTCCTAGCGCAAGCGTATCATTAACGCGAGCGAGTCGCTCGTTGACGACATTTCCTCGTCGATATCCTTCCCTGCTTCACGAGAGAGTCTTCGGTTCGTCTCGATTCCCTCATGTTTCCTCCGCAACCCTGCTGAAATTGATGAGTCCCGTCGATGAGGCACAAAGCCGGTCTTCCGCGCGTTAAACGACGGTAGAGGAGGTCCTTCGATCGTTGCTGGACGAAGCTCCAGGCAGACTCCACGCACCGAACGTTTCTCGCGCGTTGCCCTTCCAGTCGACACTTTCGGGAATGTATTTCATCTCTTGGTAAGTGGCCGCAGGTATTCCATCCCGAACGCGTCCAGGAACTGGCCTCAGAATGTCGACTGTGCTCTGCGCCGTTCCTCCGTAATCTCGTCTTTTCGTCAGCAATCTCGTTGTAACATCCGGTTGCGCTTGCCTCAAAGTCAAGTCCGATTCCCACGGACTGCTCGAGGACCTGGACCAAGTTCTAGAAGCGTTCATCGAATCCTCGTCTTCATAATGACGAGGTTGATATTGATGATGATAGCGATGACGCCAGACTCTCTCGTTGATTCGCTTACCGATCTCGTATTGGACGTCCGCGTGACGTTGCCGTACGAGCTCTTGATGATCCCTGCTAGCCCTTTGCAATTGCCGAAGCACCAGTTCGATGTATTTGAGCGCCTCGCCATTCTTGGCCATTCGTTGTGCTCGGTCCGTGACCCCGCCGTGACCGATGCTACCCCAGCTGCCCTGTGACCTTCGTCCTACAAGTCGCTCGCATTCCGCTCTGTAACGTTCCGTGTGATGAGCGTGGAGGGTCTCGTCGTAACGACTCTGTTCCGTAACGTCAACGAGACGTCGCGCGTCGCGCTTCGTTGTCGATCTTAGCATCGCCGGGCGCGGACCGAGCAAGTAGCGGGGCGTCTCGAGGGCACGGCCGAGTTCGAAGGTGGTTTCAGTTAGGCCCGAGTATCGACGGTTCTAATTCGGATAGATCCCCTGGCCTCATACGTGCGTCGCTAACGTGCCCACCGCGGATGTGCGCTTCACCGTCGCCATGGCCCCGTTTGGACCGCCGGTGATGTAATGCGCTGACAGTGGGGCCTGTAAAATAGAAAAAAAAAACGCGGCATCCTGAGTCACATTATCGACTATTTTGCATTTAATTATGACGTATCTTCTTCGTTAAATTTAAGAAGATACAGCTTCTTTTTCTAGATTTTTATTTTAACCCTATTTTTGAGACAAAATACTTTTTAATTTAAAATTTGAACATAAATGTATCATAAATTTAATACAAACAATATTGAATTAATCACTTGACACGTTTGTTGAATAAAAAAAATGAAAAAATGGATTTTTATATTCTTTGAAAATTATATTAATTTTTTTATAGATCAGAATTATAAATAATATATAAATATAATTTTTTTCTTTCCTCTGGAGGAAGAAGAAATTATCTTGTATGTTTATTTCATATGTCTATAAAAGTTGAAGTACCATTAATACATTTTTATGATACGTAACACATATATTTAATTACACCAACTCCATAGAAACATAAAACAGACATTCGAGCTAATGTGTTCCCATCTATATCCATTAAACTATAAACCCTCAAATAGTACAAAGATTGAATTATACAGTATGAAAACATGCACCGAGTAATACGGGAGCGGAAAAGTTGTAAAAAGCTATATTTTTTCTCATTTCGGGAAATAAAAGGATTTGTAAAACTGCGTAATACGAATTTCAGCCACGTTATTATGGCACTTTTTCTACAATTCTAAAGGAAAAAATTGAAAATTTTACGTTTTTGCCATAGCAACTAAACATTGCACCTTTTCAAATGTGTGACATTATTATACTATTATTTTGCTTATACTATTATTTTGCTCAACAGAGCCACATGATCCGTTTCTTACACCGTTTCGATTATAAATAGTTAGCATGCCTGGTTAAATTAGAATGTAAAGTGATAAATAATGAATCGTTATGGCAAATTTTGTCAGCATTTACGAAAAGGTTATAAATATAAATCATTTAGAAAGATGAGAAACAAATTAGTTTAACTTTATATCATAATCTCCACGTGCATCCTTGTAATTACCAAAACCCATATTTATATGCATCTTTTAATACCGCGCTTATACTTTAAAATTAAATCCGGATCGTTGATGAAACTGAACTGTGCTCGAAACAACACAACTTACCTGATTATCTGAATTTTAATCTCTTTCTTCCGAGCAAAACTTTTTTTTTTGTTTTTTTGAATACCACATCTTACACGAAGGCATGCGATGTAGAGTGCACAAGCAAAAACAATTTACGTGCAGAAATTTACGTGCGTCGGGGAATTGGAATATGGACCGTACGGGAAAGGATTAGCGTTGCAAAATGAAAATAGCGCGCGCGCAGTTGCAATGGCTTTGCAATATTGACAGTTTGCTCCCGATCTACCCCAAGTTGCACGAAGCACCGATGCGGCGCTCCGAGCTCCGACGTCGGCGTCGGCGTAACTACGTTTAGGAATTTGACATACATTTCGCTATTGTACCAACCTGCGGGCCAGCGCCGTTCAAGGTATTCAAGCTATTCATTCTCATTGCCTGCGTGTACGGCGGCGGTGCCGGCGTGACTCCCGGCACGGCTGTGTGCGGCGCGTGTCGGAGCTGCTCGGCCGCTGACATTCTGTATTCGTTTGCAAGAAAGAAATGCAGCGTTAGTGACGGGAAATCGGGCTTTTTCCCCGCGTCGGAATTTAAATCGCGGCAAAAGAAGAGAGCGAGAAACCGACATGCAAACGGTAACTGAATCCGATGGCGGACTTGTTCAAATGAATCGTTCAATATATTCTCATGCATTTATCGTATAGAATTGAGAAGAAAGTAAAATTTTTATCTAACGTTAAAATGTTTTGATACTTTTAGTGTGGGAGAGTTGATCACGTAAAAGGGAACGGAAAAATAAGCGAACTACTTCGAGAAAGAGTATATCTCAGAGTTTCGCGTCAATCACGTTTATCATTGCAAAGCGTTTCTCTTTTTCTCTTCCGTCTCGAGGTAGAAAGATTTTCAGGAGACTTCCACATTGACGGCTCTCGGTCAGCTTTTATTCTACGATTACGTTATCGCCGTGGATACTGAACTGAAATCGTAACGAATTCACTCCCCGTTTCGGTCGTCGAACCGAGGAAGCCTTTCGTCGTCTCGGTTCGTAGACTCGAGAGGCGTCTCGAATTCTGAGTCTTAACCGAAACAAAACACGTGGGGGTTGTTGCTGTTTGCATCTTTGGCGGAGGAAGGTAAACAGAGGGAAGGGAAGGCACGTATGAACCAGCGATGCGGATGACGTAAGCGTGGACCTCCGGTATTTTAGACGACAATAGTGAGACGGTTCGATCGTTCCACGCGATCATCTTCCATCGGGAGGGTATAAAATTTTGAACGGACGATCGGCTGAACGTAACTACGAAGCAAGAATTTTTAAGGCTTCCTTGAGAAAAACAGAGAGGCCGAATGCAACGTGTGCGGTCGTAGACGCGAAATTTACACGGAATCAAGAAACTCTTTCTCTTTCTCCCCCCTCCCTCACGGTTGATTTTTTAATTATCGTGCCTCCGTAATATTTTTAAGGGAAGCCGAGAGCGTCTCTCGCTCTTTCCGCAACCGCGCCTCGCTCTCATATCTAATTTAGCTGTTCGCGACGAGCGCATTCCCGGCACGTACGACGTGAGATTCTCGCGCATCGGGGATGACAAGCGCTGGCGCGACGTATATGTAAACGGTACGTGATGTCGCCTAAGGTATCCGCGGCCGATCAATGACACGAGCCAATTATAATTAGTCCGAGGCATCCGCGCGAGCGGATCCCGTCGACTATGTTGACACTCTCAGAAATTTTGGAACTTCGATCGAGCGCGAACGAGACGAGCGTTATTTCCTTGGCTTACAAGGAAGGAGCGTCATGTTACACTGAAACTAAACCGGTGCTCTCCTCCTGCGGATTATCTCGCGTGTCTCTCAAGTCAACAATTTTCCGGAAAATTTTGGAAAAACTTTTTTACTAACGGTTAGGTCGCAATGGTAAAGTAGTAAATCCTTTTTTCCCTTTCTGACTTGTCGTCGGAACAACGGATTTAGAGACAAGCTTCACTTAACAAGCTTACCTGAGATAGGGATTGCCGTATGTCGCGGAAAATCGCGGATCGATCGGCGTTGTCTGCGGCGTTGTCGAGCTGCCCAGGTTGGCCGAGCTGAGTCCGATTTTTTTCGATGACAGAATACCGCTCGAGGATATCCTGCTTAAGGACTCTCGCGAAGCGCCCATGCTCTGCGTCGTTGGTGGCATATAATCGCGAGTGTAGTCAACGTATGGCACGTAACCGTTATTGTTACTACCATCCTACAGAAACAGATGCCACGTCTCACTTTTAACATCGAATACCAACATGAATAACGACAATGAATATTTTCATGCAAGAGTCTACTTTCAAAAATCTGTTCTCAGATAAATAAATCTCTTTTCCCGCATTTATCGTGTAAAATATAGAGCACGCGTTCCGATATTCGCTTACGTTATTCTTCGGCGGGAAGGAAGGCTCGGTATAATCGGCGCTGTAACGATAACCGGATAATGGATTCGGCACTGGTCCAGCAAGCGCCAAGGCGTTTACTCCTCTGGTACTTCCTTCGCCTTCACTGTCAAGGGCCGTGACACTTTCCGCGTTGCTGACACTGGATCCCGCTCGAATGTCCGCTTTGACATCCGAGAGGTTGCTACTCCTATCGCTTTCTCTGTATCGATCGGCGTTAGAATCGGTTTCCTCTGTATGAATCAGAAAAAAAAGGGGCATCGATGTACACGCAAATGCCTCAAAAGGTTAAGAACAGTCAAGTTTAAGAATGGTATAAAACATTCGTTAAACTTGCGAGCAAATTTTTGTTTGCGACATGTTCTGTATATATTGGCGTTGTAATTACTTACGCATATCAGTCTCTTGAGTCGGCGTTGTTCGTGGCCGTGGCTGCTTAATACGCTCACGACATTGTAGAATGAGTATCACTATTATGCCAATTAGGATCACGCAGACAACCAGTCCGGCGATGATCAAGATCAGTTGCCAATCGACTGGAATCAACGCTAATCGTCATGCTTGGTTAAAATCTCGTTTGCCAGATGAAGAGCGAGGCGCGTTAGTTATTTATATACGCATCACCGCTTGAAAAGTGGTACGAGTCAACAACATCAAATTCACCAGACGACTCTCTCGAATAACAGCGATGTGTATTTGCGTGTATCTTATTATATTACTCTTGGAAATTAAACGAGCAAGTTTATCTTCATCATTTCCGCTTTAATGTAAAAAAAATTTAAGATTCGCGTTTTTTAACTCGTATCACTTTTTACGGAAACGTTTCTGTAATCCCAAGTTTTCTTCCTCTAGAATAAAATTACGTAACGTAACGGAAATTACATGGTGATTCGAACAGCTTAGATATAAGGTTTGATATACATTAACAGCGAGTCATTTATCGAAGGCAATTATTTGGCCGTGGGCGATGGTTAAAGTAGTTTGCGAATCATTAACTGGAGAGCTGATCGCGCAAATGAGCTGATCTAGAATCTCTCTGATCTTTCGGAAGCACGAGTGGCGATAAAGCCGCGGACGTATTACTCTTACAAATTGTGATTTCCCAGAGCATCGTAACGGGTAAAAGCTCCCTCGGTTTCACAAAAGGATTTCAAATTATCGCGTTGTTAAAAAGATATCTCGCTTTTGCTCGGCAAACATACGAGATAATTATATCATGACAAACAACGTCAATTGTCGGGAAGTAGAAATACAAATTTCTTTTTCCTCTAAGTAAGCAGTGGTTAAAAATGTTTTAAATATTTCGATAAATAGAGCGACGTACTTTCAGCCAGACATTTAAATATCTCATTTAACATGGCTTTTAAATGTACGAGAAATACCTACGTATTTCGCCGGTGTTATCTCGGCGAATATACGTGCGGTTAGAGAGACTCTGGCAATATTTCAACTCCCTAATCACTCTTAAACTACTTTACATACTTTCGATTTGCTTGGGGAAAAGTGAGCCGATTTATAACAAGCTGTCTATGCGGATTAGACCATTTGTTTACCGCGAATTTTATATATAAATTTATGTACTGTCATTTATTTTAATATTATCATAACCGTTTTGTACACATATACCCATCTCCACTGTATTATCAGAATAAAATTTCTTGGGTAATGTTTAAAGTCGATTCTCTTATAAAAATATCAGAATCATTAAAATAAGAGGTATTCTTTTACGCGAGAAAGCTTTTGTGAGAAGTGCCTTTATGCATTTTGAAAATACGAGCGATCGTTATAAACGTGTATGCGTTCTATGTATAGAAGACACATATGTAGTCACACACATACACATATATTCCCGTCGTGTTACAATTAACCCATATCGTTTGCCGTTTGTTCCACGAGCAAATACGGTTTCTCATAATCGTTATATCATGATCGTAAAATTAGAACTTTCTCGTTTCTAACGACATCGCCTTTAGTACATCTTTTCGTTTTAATGACTGCTCGCGGCGAGACAATACCGGCGTGAGTTACATTTGTACTCTTTAGACGTACGTCTGAAATTACATGTTAACGAATAGCGGTGCTCTTTAATTACGAAGGCTATTACAATGAAACGAAATGTTTCGATCAATGCCATTATTTCTTGTCCCAGAAATACATACCCGTCATTATTATAGCGATCATTAAAGAAAGCGATGTGATTCGTTCGAATTTGGCATGATCTAGATAATTATTTTGATATGATTGATATGCAAGTCGTTCAATCTTTTACTACGATCGTCTATTTCTTCCTTCTTCTCGACTTATTTTAACAATATCATTTTAACACAGGAGTTAGTATAGTTGCGTGTTATGAGCAAAAATTGATGTGAGCAAAGATTAATATGAGTAAAAAAAAATTTATAATTTTATATTTTTTGTTGCAAACTATATATTCATAAGCTTTTGAAAAAGTCCGATGGAGAGGAGGATAAATTTTTACATGTTAATAAATATGAATAATAATTAATGATTTTTTGACTTTATTCTTCATGCCTTTGTTTTTATTTTGGCTTTATTCTTTATGCCTTTGTTCTGACGAAATTGTAACGAGAAAATAACGTAATATTATGTTCATATAAAGGCGCAGTTTTAACGCATGTTTCAACTGGCAAAGTATTAATATCTTTTCGACGTTTTAGTAAAACATCGCATTGTATGAAATTAACTGTGATGACGTGTCGAATTTTGCTTATCATCAACCGGTGCCTTTAGCGTATTCGGTACCATATATTAACTAAAAATTATTTTAGAGGTAAAACGATATAAATATAAATAATTTCTCAGTTATAAATAAAAGGGATTTTGCTTAATAGAATTATGAAAATACAAAGAGAAGTCAAATTTAACTTTGTCAGCTAATTTCAGATTTAAAAAGATAATTTAAATTGAAAGTTTATGTAATAAAAGATTTTATTCTAGGAAACATATTCACTAATTGTGACTCACTTAACATCTCTTGATATTGAGATTTCCGAGAATACGAGATAATATAATAAATATTTAATTAACATAAGAATATTGGATTATAGTATCGTATAAAATTATAGAGGAAAATATTAAATATTAAGCGCGAAAGATTTGAAATTAAATCTTCGTAGAGAAAAATTTACTTTGCGAATCGTGCAAATAGCATCGCTTCCCCCGCTAAACGAACCTATTATCCAACAATATGTACAATTCGAATTCGCAAGATCTTCGGAAGCTTATCTAGAGATGAGGCATGATCGGGCGAGAGTAAGAGAGTAATCTACGTCAGATATCAAACACTTACTGTGTGCCGTCAGCTTGATGATGACGGAATCCGTGCCGAAGCTGTTCGTAACCGTGCAGTTGTAATCCCCGAAGTACGTCGATATGGGATCCAGCAGGGTGACAGTGCTGACTACCCTCTCGGCCGCGTATTCCTCTTGCACGTAGAACGGCGTATTGTTCGACGTGAAATTGAGCTCGCGACCGGCGAAGCTCCACACCACCGATTCCGCTTTTGGCACGGATATCGCGGTGCACTTAACCTGGGAAGCAAATCGGGGGAAAAACGCGGTGGAATAAAAAAATTGCGGTTAAGCGCGAGAACGTCCCTCTCCACCCCATTGCCGGGTACCCCCGGTCTTTCACCCTCGTCAACCAGGGTGACCCGCGCGCTCTTCTCTCTCTCTCTCTCTCTCTCTCTCTCTCTCTCTCTCTCTCTCTCTTCTAAAAGTATTTCAAGCATCGGCAGAGAGAAAAATGTGGGAATGGTATCGCGCGCGATCATCGTGAGCTCCTGTGTCAGCGGATACATATATATGTGGGATGTAGCGAAACGCTTCGACGAGTTTCGGGTACCAGTTCATCTGAATCGAAACACGAGACGGAAATTCGTATCGACACACGTCCGCGAACGTCTACACCTTTTTCAATGGAGTTTGAAATCGATACAATTTTAATGAGATGAATTTAAATAAATGTTATCTCACGTTATATTAATTATTACGCCAATTATGTAGATTTGGCTTAGTCGAGACACTTGCTGTATCAATTAGAGAAGTGCGAATCGGGGGAATTTTTTGAAGCTAAATCGTATCGAATCGTTAAAACACAACTTTTAATTAATGACGTAATTATTGTTAAATTAAATATTAATATATAGATAATAACAAAAAAGATTTCTACATTGTAAGAAAAATAATATTGATTATATGTAAAACACACAATTACTTTAAATATGATTTTATAAAATTGTCGATACGTGATTCTCAATAATTCAGATTCTAGTCATAGAGATTCAAACATGAATCGCATATATATTGACAATCTTATAAAATCATATTTAAATCGACTTTATATCATATAATCAATATTATTTTTTTCATTAAATTCAATTTGATTCGGATTCGAATAGTTCGCGCATCTCTGATATCAGTAAAAATTTACAAAAACGTAATAATTTCCGGAACTTAATGTAAATGATTTTTTTTCGTTTTAACGCGAGCATGTTTATTGAGATCACTTGGAACGTATCAACATCCCCCCGTACATATTGACCAATTTGCAGATTCTCAAGCGTATTTTCATGTCGCGGATGAAGCTAAATTATCCAGAGTAAATTATACTGAGTGCTTCCTGATAACTGCTGTTCCCGGCTCAAAAGATCTTTCCGGTGGCGGGGAGGGGAAGGGTGCTTCCGTACAATAATAATTCATGATACACACATACATAGACGCGCGTACAGGGGACGCTGGCGCGACGGCACTCAAGAAAATTACGCGAGGATCGCGCGTTTCTTTGCGCTTCCCTCCCCCGTCGATAGTCGCATTGTATACATGATACCTACTCGCGAAGAGCGATGGGTGGTCGAAGAAAGACGTCGTCCGGGGAATTTGTGTATACGCACCTTTACCACACCTTCGTCGGGCACGTATTGGATCCTTTGCGACACGATGCTCGGTGGTGCACGAATGTAGATGTTGGCATGGCCGGTTAATTCCGGAAAGCCGTGCACACGGGCCTTGCAGTAGTAACGGCCGGCGGTGTCGGGACTCACAAAGACGCTTATGTTCGGACTGGTGGCGACCGTTCGCTCCGAATCCTCGTGGTACCACAGAATCTCCGGCGTCGGATTCCCGTCTACGTCGCACTGCAGGATCTCCGTCGCGCCATAATGCGTTTCTACAGAGACCGGCGGGTGCCGAAACTGCGGGCCGTCTGTGGAAATTCAATTTTAACCCCCGGGTCAGCTTGCGCGAGAATGAACACGCGGATCAGAGGGAGAGCGGGGACGGGGGGAAAAAATGTTACCTCCTTACCGCCGTCGCCACGGCGTCTATTTCGACGCGGCTTATTTCGAGAGCGCCTTTTCGCGCGGCGCGCGGCGCTCTCTATATTTTATATCGTTACCGCGATTGCTCCTTTAACGCGCCTGTAAGGTACCGGCTTTACGGCGAAACGAAATTCTCTCTTTCTCAGCGCGGTTTCGAGCGGCGCGCGCGCACGGAACGCGCGGGCGCGCTCTCTATTTTATACCTTTACGCGATTGTATTTTTAGACCACTGCGTCGAAACTGCATGGTATCATTTTTTTCATACAAGATGAACGTTGAAATTCACGCGTGATCGAAACGAAAATATGCCCTGAAATTTTACGCGCGAAATGGCTCCTAAAAATTATTGATCCCTCTCCGCTATTGTTATTTTATTCACGGGAATTAAATTTTTCGCTCACATCTTATATCCAGGGTTTGGCTCTCCTCACTTTTACCAACTTCGTTCGAGACCTCGCATTTCACGGTCGCGTCGTGCAGCTCGCGGGTAGCATTGTGAATAATCATCTCCGTGGTGTAGTCCCCGATCACCTTTTTCTTGTTGATAAACCACCTGGAAAAGAAAAGTGAAATATACATCGGGTGAAAGAGGACGGGTTTGAAATAAAGCGGCCGCTTTATCCTCTGCAATAATTTGACCATTGGCGGGTATAATAAGCCGACGCTGTTGGATCAGAAACTCACGGATTATCAGGCATTTTTCACAACTCGCCTTTCCTCCCTTTTTACCACTCTGCAACTTTCTTGCGTCGCCATCTCCCGCTCCGGATCAATACGACTTTTTAATAACGCGGCGCATCTAAATAATTACTTCTGTCTGACTCGATGTCAGAGTTGGTTTTTTTTTCACATTGTATATGATAAGATAAATTAGTGCAATGTGTGTGTGTGTGTGTGTAGATATTTTTCAATTGGATTTGACTTCTCTTTAAGTGAAATACAGTTTCGGTAATTAGATCTCAATTAAAACTTCTAGAATTTAATTAAAAATCACATGAAAAGTAAATCTTGACTTAATTATCATAATTTATCTGATGCAAATTTAACTTTTTTGATCACGGTCAATGGAAAAAGTGAGTAATTTCTCGACATTTACACGCTGCAGACAGAAATCGATTTTAAAGAAATCAAGAGGAGCACACTTATAAATTTGGTTCGGTGACATTTTGTACACGTGCTTTATGACGACGTTTCCTTACCGAAGTACTTCTGCCACTCGACTTTTGCCAACCGAGGCGTCCTCACGGAGAATCCGAGCGATTTATCTCGAGCATCGTTTGGCCGCACAATCGAGGAAAAGAGCCTCGGCGTCGTCGTTTCGAATGGTAATAAACGGGAGAGGGCAGGCTGCGCTTTTCGCAGCGGCGAAACGGCCTTCGCGTACAATCAGCGAAAAGGAGGGAAGAGAGAAAGAGAGAGAGAGAGAGGGAGAGGGAGAAAGGGAGAAAACCGAATCGAACTGGAACGACGACTTACCGAGCTCGTGTGTCTCTAGGCAAGAGACCGTAGTGCACCACCCTCTACCACCCTCCTTTCGCGCGCCCTTCACTCCTCGCATTGCAATCGATTTTATCGGAGCCATAGAGCCGTCCGACAGACAATTTACCTCGCAAAGATGCCGGCAAAAGCGCCTGTGCAACGTACATTCGCGCGAATACTGTGCCATAACGACTCGATAAACATCGAAGTGTCTGTAGGTCATCTCGTATCTTCCGGCAAAGTTCAACTCTTCCGCGTACGCATCTATAGAGTGTTCGGGGGAGAGACGCGATCTAACTTTAGGAAGATATTTTACTCGCAGGAAGAGAGATTGAAAGAAGTTTTATGAATCCGGCAATACCTTCCTACATCGAGTTGTAACACGTTATATGTATTTGTCACTGGAGGGGATTGTTTCTCGTTTTCTCTAGCGCGAGTACAGACATATGTTTCAAGAAACAAACCCTTTTTGAATAGTTTGCGTATGCGTATTTTCCAACTTTAATATTTATTTTCTAACACGCGTCTAATTGGTTTCCTCATAAGCGCAACAATTTGCACATAAAGTGGAAAAGTTTACGACGTGAGGAGAGACGAATATTTTCTGTGTGCCATTTCGTTCTCCCTAATCCGCGAATTTATCAACGAGATTTTGATCACGGAAATAACGCAAAATTAATTAGTATCCGAAAATTAGCTCTATTTAGTTTATCTTATCTCGCGTCTGAGAGACTTCCTACATTTCCCGTAGTATTATACAATCCTTTCTCTACTGTAATGAGATCACTCTGAAAGAACTGATACGGATAGCGGATTTTGTTACTTTTGTTATCTCATTGTTTAGCACCGCGCGAAAGCATCGAAAATCACGTCGGTCTCTCGTTGCCTTCCTCAGTTTTCACTTGCATTCGAACTTTTTTTACACGGTGGCGCGACGACGACCGTTGTAAAAGCTATAAAAAGCTGTGGAAGCTATAAAAGCTGTTAAAACGACTGGTAACTAACGTTCGTTATCGTCAATACAATGTGGTCCTCTGGCTGCTCTTTACTCGTTTCTCCGTCTATCCTACTATCCGTGAAGTCCCATAAGCGGATCAAGTTTCTTTTTTTCCACGGAGCTTTAACACACACATCACCTACACCTGGAGAAAGTCTGTCGCAACTCAAAAAAAAAAAAGAAACACGAGAGAAGGAAAAAGAAAGCGAACGATTTTGAGCTTTTATATCCGTGTAAAAGCTTTCCGTTCAGTTTATGTACAGGAAAAGAGCCACAATTTAAATCTCGGTCCTCGCAAAAAATTACGGTAGGTAAATCGAAATCCTTTTGTTCTCCGTCTTTGACTATAAAGTTAATTTACGAAATTCGCGCGCAAGCGAAATACGGCGATGCGAGAGAACCATATTGGCGAAACCGTCAATACTTCACACACTGTACATTCGAAACTGAAAAAGTGACTTGGTTTTGCAAATTGCGATAATTTTTTTTTTTTTAGATACGCAATCTGCCGCGCTTTCTCGGGGGGTGTTATTTTCGACGAGCCGATTTAATTCGAGCGGCCATTCGATAATCTCGTAAATTAATACAGCACGTCATCCGGGGCGGGCGGTCCTTTTTTTTCCCCCGGCGGGATGTTGCGTAACGAATAATTTAAAAGCAATCAAAGCCGGCCCGCTAGGCAAAACCCGCAAACGCGCCCCACGTTAACACGTGCGCGCGCAACACCGTCCTGAATTTGACATTGTCCTCTTTGTAGAGAGACGGATATCGATCATCCGCCTTCTCTTTGTCGTTCGCAGCCCATGTACGAACAACGCGGCTCACGTTTTGCTTACGCGCCCTCGCGTGCTCGCGAGCGCGCCGACGACGGCGTCGCTCACCTGTAGCGGACACGATATCGTGAGAAACTATCGATATTTCGGAAACTTTAAGTAGCTTAAGGCTCACGGGGAATTGATCGCTTTAAGGAACGGAAGTTGATACGAGGTTGAATCGCGGGGGGAAAAGAAGCGGATATTGCCTCTACACACATTATATTTTATTTGCGTATGAAAAAAGGGTTTAGATCGCGACTACTTTCTATCAAATATATATTTTTTAAAATAGTTTTGACGATAGTGTTAAGACGGAGTATTTAGTATTTTATGATGATTGATTATGATAAGATTTTTAACACGAAAATTTGGCTGTGCATTATTTGCGATCTCATGTATTAATTTTCTTGTCATATTATCAATATTTCACTTGTATGTTAATTGTGGGTACACAAAGGATAACTATTAAGTAACCAGTTTTGAAACTCTCTCTCACGCGACACACACACACACACACAACTATATTGATTTTATTGAACAACGCTGGTGGCGACCCGATTTAAAGTAAAGTTTGAATTATCATAAATTTATACAAATCTTACTTCATTTTTAATAAATAATTAATTTTGTAATTTTATCGACTTTCTACGTTCTTACTACAAAATACAATTTTTATTATCTTCAGAGTTGTCATAATTCTGTTAATTACTTCGGTGTATTTCGCGAATTGGATATTCAAATTTTTTTTTGTACCGATATTAACAAAAATTATCGTCTTGTTTTAGGGATGTTTTTGCTCACCTGTATTCCACGTCGGGCGGATTGGCCTCGGCGAAACATTTGAACCTGAGCTCGGAACCTTCGACGATGCGATCGATCTTCGAAAGGGATACCTTCGGTGCGTAACGTACCTGAAAACAAAACATGTAAGTCACCTTTTTCTAAACCTCCCATCGCGCAGAAATTGAACACGGTCCGCTCGATATTATCTTCGCGCTCTTGTTCCGAGGTGTGCTACGTACGCATAGTCCGGAATAATAATAATGCACATCCATTACTGTGCATTTGAAATTTTCGGAGCGTTCGTTATATATTTCACAAGGGAAATAGGAGATACATCCCGTAGTATATCACTCAAACTCGATACACTCTTCCAGAATTGAATGAAATTTTACCTGTTCAATTTTGAGAGCTTGCCCGAAACCTTTTAGAGACCTATTTATCATGTGTTATTTAAAACCGTATCCTTTTTTATCGCTATCGCATGATTTGAAAATAGATAATGATTTATTTGCATCGCGTTTTACTTGGATTTACCAAGTATTTCTTTTTATTGATTTTCTTTTTTTTTTTAACGATATTTTTTGAAGTAACATCAAACGAAAATGTCAAAGTACCATTACTTCTTTTATAAGCGATTGAAAGTACTTTCTAAGTTAAACTTGAAAATCATCATTGATAGCAAAGTTTATTTCGCGACAAACTTTGAATTTAATAAAATTTTAATATTTGAGCTTTATAATTTTTATGAAGATTTGATTTTAATATTGAAAATCAATATATTATTAAAAGATTTATTTGAGTAAATAAAAAGCAGAAATTTATTAAATTTTATTTCACATAATCTGAGAGGTAACTGTAAAATAAAATGTAATTACATATTAATAAGAAATATATCAACAGAAATCGACTCCGAGTTGCCAGAAAGAAATATCTGTCGTTAACGAAAGCGAGATATTCTCTCCATGTCCCGTGAATTTATATTCCCTCTGTCGACACGTGCGTGGATGATAAAGAAAAAGCACATCGAGGAAATGAGAGTTCGTTCGAACTTGCTTGCGTAAGAATTGCTTCCAATTAGGGCGATATTAACGTCGAACTTATATTAGGAGTCGTGAAAAGCGCGGGTAATATATCCGGCGCAGTGTAAAAGAGTTACGTAATAACTCGTGAGAATTTTCTCTGCAGGTCGGCACGGCACGGCGGCGTAATATCGCGCGCCGTCCTCGCCGTCGCGTCGTCGCCGTCGTCGTCCCGTCCGTCGTCCCGTCGTCCCGCCGTCGTCGTCCGTCGTCCCGTCGTCGTCGTCGCAAATTCGAATGTTCTACCCGGGCAAAAATCTCGGCGAGTTCGCTTCGTTGCCCTTTTCCATGAAACTATTTGTTCCCTTTGCCACTTCGGATAATGGAGTCTACGTCTCTGAAGAAAAGAGGGCGGAAGTAGTACCCGGAGAACGCGCCAAAGTACTCGCGCGCTCGCAGCACGAAAGTTGCGCCAGCGGATGGCGATTACCGCGCGCTAACCGCTTCTCAAGACACGACGTTAATTATTATACGTCGCCTCGTTACCCTCCCTCGTTACCCTCCCTGCCTCGTCCCTGCCCCGGCTTTCGCGCGACTCGCGTTAATTTCTTCCTCCGGTCAACGAGTAAAAAGAGCGCGCGCAAAAGGCCAGTGATTTTATTTAAGCGAGATTTCTATCTCCCCTCCTCCTCCTCCTCCTTCTCCCTTCGCATCCCATTTTCTTTTATTTCCCTCTGATTTCTCGCTCGTCTCGTTGACACGGTTCACAGACTTGTTTCAGAATATTACCTTGTCCATTTCCGACAGTGTGATTCAAGCCCGCAGAACTTTATCAGAATTGTGCGTACGCTATATAGGTCCACAGGTTCAATTACTTGTATGTATGTACATACGTACCTCCACGCGAAGTTTGGCGCTTTGCGGCGAACGATCCGCCATATTTTGACTTTGGCACGTGAAAGTCGTGTTGTCGTGATCCTTCCGTGGCATCACTCTCAGGACGGACTTTACAGTAGTCAGCGGACCGTTATCGTACGGCTCCTTCGTGGTCTTGATGCCACGGTGTAGCACGTTGCCCAGTCCATCGATCCACGTGATCTGCAAGAAACGTTACAGTTAAAAATAGCGTCGCTCGAGAAAACACTCGCGTCAGGGAATTGACCCGTGACCGGAATTCTTATGCTTTTATTACCATAATGTTGCCCGTGGGATCTAAAAACTTAGGATTTTTTTTTTTTTGAAAGACAGCCCTTTTAGGGAAACATTTTAACAAAAATGCAAAAACTTCACTTTGACGTTATATCGAGAGTAATCCATTACGATATGACCTTAAAAATAAAACTATTTTCAATAATATATTACAGTTTCTTGAATTAAAGTGACGTCCGTCTCCGTCTCGCATACAATTGAAAATTTTCGATGACGTTGTTTACAGATAAAAACCGATAGCCTCGCAGCTATTGGCACGGATGCGATTCGCAGCGATCAATTAATAATGAAGTTGCGAACGAATTTCCGCGCATAATGCCGTAACATGATTGTTCTGCCAGGCCTGTTCAAACACAATCGCGCGCGTATGTGCGTGCGTGTCGCGGAAATCAAGCTTATCGGCTCTAATTAGACACCTCATGCGAGAGTTCCTGCTGTTTGTTATCGATATGAGATCTCCGGGCTGCAAGTGCCGCAGCGTCCTTCCGCGTTCACAGCGTTAGGGATCGCTAGAATAATCGTGTTCCCACATAGTGTCACCATTAGGCTCTACATTGTCTCGTATCACGATTTATGCCCTCTTCGCACGATTTTTACGACGTATCAACGTTATCGCAATTTCACCGGACGGGCAGATATCAATCGGACATATTTTGTTTTTTTGAGGCGTCCGTCCCGCGATTACTCCGTGATAATTTTGTTTTTTTTCTGATTCACTTGCAGCATACGGTCTGTCATTACTCATATTTATTAATAAAATTCACACGATATACTAATATTTGTGCAGTTTGGCATAATTTCTCTGCTACGTATAAGAGAAAATGTTAATGCTCCTTCTAATTAAAACATCTAGGTTAAAAAGTCAAAAATAATTAAAAATTAAATTCACACTATTCTTATATTATTAAAAATAATAATTAAATATTACTAATTGTCAGAGGAACAATTTTCTACAACAAATCCATATTTTTGAATATATTATATTAGACGAATGCAATATTTTTTATATGTTTACAATAGATGTAATCAACATATTTTTTAAAAGGCTGAAAGATGGTCTATTTATCGATGTTTAATTTATTGGCAACTTTTTCTAACGAAACGTATAAATTTCTACCCATTAACATTGTGCGTGTTGTCATCGTTAATATCGGAAGATCTTTCAGAGTGATTTGTCTTTGAGATTGAAATTATTTCATTTAAATTTAGCGAATTATCTTTCGTAGATTGAAATTGAAACACAGATACGTCAAATTATTACACATCTGAACGATAATGTACCTTTTTTAAGCCATATTTAATATATTAACATATCTTTTAATAATGTATTAAATAAAACGTTATTTACTATATGTTTCCAACGGTGGAACAAAAAAAAAGTAAACTTTTTGTCTAATATTTTACAATGCAGATTAAAAGATTTGATAACAATAGTTTTATTTTCTGCGGTTTATTTTTTTTTAATTTTGAATTTAAAGCTATGCAATGCTATTGTTAGTTCACTACGATAACATAATATAAAAAATCGTAGTATATCGGATATGTAATGCGTAATACTGTTTGATTTCCATAAATATGTGTGTAGATATTTTCAAACGCGAGAGAAATATCGGAAATCGACAGCTACGATTTACGTGAGTTTGCCTTCTTCCGTGCAATCAGCGCGTCGAATATGCTTTCCGTTGACGCCTTCTCGCGATGCAGGTTCGTTTAGTCGCTTTTCTAACTGCGGCCTCCGCAGGAAATCGATCTCGTCCGCTCTAATTAGGAGTTCTGCGGTCTCGCGGTGCAGTACCATTTACTATTGTGTCACGAGTGCGAATGAAATTACCGTGCAAAGTGCATCTGTCTGAAGGAGCGAAAAATCGGAGCATGCGGATATTTTTACTTCTTCTTTTAAAATTTTCTCGTAAAATAGCCCTAGAAAGCTCATAATACAATTAACTTTCACGAAACGCGTTACTTGTAACGGCAGAATCCGGAATTTCTGAAAAAATTGAAACAATTTAAAGACCTTAGAATAGAAACCGAATAAATATTAAAATATTATATACATATATGTATATGAAAGCCTGGTATTAATGGCTATAGCAATATGTGCGCTTCGCGAAAAAGTATCATTTGTCGCAAAATTATGATTGTGGCATAATTTCGCTTTTATTTAAAATCTTTATTTCATATTTCAATAAACATGGCTCTCGAACTAATCTCCATTGAATGCTCATCCCACTTTTCCGCTCGCTTAATCATCTGATATTCAGTTTTTACGCTTTCACGGTATTAAAGCGTGCATTTCGCATTTTCTGGCCGCGAATGAAATACATGCGCAGAAATACGCGCGCAGCTGGGTTGCCCTCCGGGCTAGAGATTTCGAGGCGTGCGCGCGTCCAGCTTTATTACGAAACATATTGAGAATCGTATCAGGATATCCCGTAGCGGTTTTCTCTGGTAAGATGAATAGATTCACAACTAATAATTTCCCGTGGGTATCCACGCACCCCCGTCCCGTCACTCCCGCGCGGACCATTCGCACGATGGACAATAGCTCTGAAAGTGGAGTTACGGGATGTAGAATAAGCGGTGTGGCCAGGTGAAGAGAAGGCTAGTAGTGGTAATGGTGTAGTAGTAGTAGTAGTAAAGAGAAAGAGAGAGAGAGAGAGAGAGAGAGAGAGAGAGAGAGAGAGAGAGAGAGAGAGAGAGAGAGAGAGAGAGAGAGAGAGAGAGAGAGAGAGATGTTGAAGAAAGGCGGAGGCAAGGACGGGAATTGCGCGAGTAAATGCCCTATCCCGTTGTTGGAGCTGTTTAATTACTAGTTATCAGTTGAAAGGCAAACGGAGGGACGCGCGAGAGAGGGTGCGCGCGCGACAGCGGATCGAGGAAAGAAGAGAGAAGCGAAATCGGATTATGGCGAGAGCTGCGAAGCATTCGACTGTGGTGACTCTGAATTTCTAGCGGAATTGCACAGTTTCTTCTCTCTCTCTCTCTCTCTCTCTCTCTCTCTCTCTCTCTCTATTTCGCCCCCTTCCCTCGTCCATTCGCTTTTTCTTTCCTTTTCTCTTCCGTGCGATTCGCCTAATGAAGGCCGATAAGGCCGCGATAGATTCAGCAATATCGGCGGCTTAGAGCGTCACCCGACTGAGAATCTCAGAGGGAACGAGATGGCTTGTACATTAAGTCGTAAAATCGAGAGATCTGCATTTATTAAATGTTTCCTTCGATTTTATCGCGCGGGGAGATTTCCGAGATTTCCCAAGTTGATGTAATCGTAATTACAACAAATTGTTGTTCGCCAGGCACATTAAAGCATCAATGTATGTTTTCGTACGTTTGCTAAATATTCGTATAATGAAATATAAATGGAGAACAATAATACATTTGGTGAAATAAAAGCCATTTTAGAATTCTGCCTCGAGGAAACTCGCGGTATCTCGCAAGTTTTGGCGGCAATACGATAGCAAGTCTTAAAACTTTGGCGTCGTCGCGAAGACGAAGAAGACGAAGAGGCGAGAGATATCATCAGGAGTGAAAGTGTACGAAATACAATGATTTAAACAATTGTGTGAGAATTGTAGCAAGTAGACGTTACATGTTTGGGAGCAATTATTAGACGCTGTTTAATATTAATCTCAAGATTATACGCGACGAAGACAACTTAGCAGTTACTCGACTTTGGTGAAAATTATTTCGGAAAATCCTTCTGTTTTATTCATCTCCATAAACTTTTCGATACGCGAGATACAGTAAACGGAACGCAAAATCGGAAGCAAGCGAATTCTAAGGTCTACCGAATATTTAATTAACCCCCCTTAACTTTATTTTCTTAATAAACGTTTCATATATTGTAATTTTTTAATTACAGTATTATACACTTACTATGTGTTATATATTTTAATGTAGCACGTTTGACATGAATAAATAAATTTGATATAATTTGATATGAATTCAATCAGATTAGATTCTATTGGAATTGGAGATGTATATCGTGACTCTCTTGGATATATGTGGATATAAACAAATACTACGTGCATATACATATATATATATATATATACTATATATATGATTGGAAATTAATTTTTTCCCCTTTTTTTTAGATATGCAGTTTTAAAAAATTGTAAACATGTTTTCGGTAAGAGACTTGTACGAATTTGATAATACGGCTTTCATTTAGCTCGTTGCACGCGTTAAAAAATTTCCAACGACAAACAAAACAAGAGCGTATAAAAAATCAAAGATAAATATGCTTTGGGACCATTCGGGTGTAACCTATCGGCGCCTACGGCAGCTCATAAACCGATAACAGATTTTAGCCAATCCGTATCGTCGCCAAAATATTTCGTACATTATCACGATAGATATTTAATGTAAAAAAATTTTAAGTGTGTGTGTTAGAAATATCTAGATTCTGAATACGTCGGTGAGATCGAAATGTATTGTACATTTTTATCCATGACTACTCCTTATTACATTTTATGACATCTTATACATTTTGCTTTTCATATATTGATAATGCCGCACGTGGTACGCGGGAAAAAGAGGTCTAACGATGAAACCGCACGAGCTTTACGCACGATATCGCGTGATTAGCGCTCCACTCTTTCTCTCTTGCACTAACGCTTTCACTGATCCAACAATGCATCAGAATTTTGTGAGTAGCTTTTGCTCCATTTTTCCGCCCCGTGAGCGGATAACGTTGAGTCACGTCAATGATCGATTATGAAGGTAGTGTATTGTTTGACTGAACAGATCTGGGCGCAATAATAACGCAATTAATAAAAATTCACGAAATGTACCGTTGTCGAAAGATAAATTTTAAATTTTGCAAGCGAGCAATTTAACAAGAGTAAAAATAAAGAGTAAAGGTAAAAATAAGATACAAACAAATTTAATGTAATGTTTTACAATTTATACAATAATGCATATACAGAAAAATGTTGTATTGAATGAATATTAAAAGTATGGAAGCATTTGCGTTAAATAATTATTACTTTGCTCGAAATATAACGGTTTATTCATCGCTGTAAAAATGATTGTTATATACGTGGAAAGAACAGATATTTTTTAAATCATTTTTTATTCATTATTTTTCTCTATTAATACGCTGTGCTTTTTTTTCACTCACGCATTTGATAGCAGACGGGGCCTGCAGACGCGGCCATTTGCACATCTTATGGAACTTTTCATAAAACGATTGAAATAATGGTTGGATGAGAATTCCGTATATAATGAGACTATTCAAATGATTGAAATTCGGATGTTGTGCACAGCCTATTTCCGTAATAATATTTGTAACACCGGAGAATATTGATTTAATTAATGGGTACGCAAAATGTGGTTTCGCGGTAATGAATAATGCGAAAATTAAGCTCTCATAAAATATGATACTTTTCACGGATTTGCGCGATTACGATTTGACGCATCACGAATTGCGAATTATTAAGAAAAATATATGCAATCCGTGATCAACATACGTACTACAGTCAACGCCACAGTCGTGTTAAATTACTTCTCTGACTATTGACTGTCATTTATTTTAATCATCAATATTCCACCAAAATTATGGGACTTTTGTGGGATTATGTAGTTCAATATTCTATCACATTGCAATCGATCCATTTTAGTCGCTCTATGATTTAATGTATTCTTTTTGTATGCCGCAGCACATTCAAAATGGATATTTTTTTTATGTTTAAATATTCTGTGATCATTACTCGCACGTCGGTTCCCCGATCGTGCCATTAATCGTGGATTTGCATAATTTTAATTAAAAAGCATGCGTTTGCGAACGATCGAGAAACAAATTTCATTAAATTCTTTACTCGTTGCCGATTAACTAGCTATTCCTGCTAGGCTGGAATTAATATTAACGACTGTGAACATCGTCGGGATCATATTTATCTGAGGGTAAAATTCGTGCGAGACAAACTCGCATGTCCTTGGAATATTTCGATATTTATAAAATGTATTGGACAAACATTTCATAACTTTTAATGAATTGCTCAGTCGCGATAATAAATTATATCGTTTACTTTTTTACGTGCAAAAAAATATGGTTACAAGATTTACATTAAAAAATGGATGCTTAAAAAATTTTTAACAGGTTTTTTTACGTGTAAAATTTTTTTCTTGCAAATGGTTTGTAAATATTTCTGAAATTGTTTAAAATATTTGCACATGCTCTCTTTCTTTCTTAAAATTTCAATCTTTTAACTACTTGTTACGTTATTATGTTCAGAAAATAATTAGTTGAAATAGATAAAACAGTAATAGAATTGTATATTTATATATTTATTTATAAAGGATATATCTATAAAAAGTACTAGCTGTTTGAATTAAATTAGTTTATGATTTTATTAAGTAAATCAGTCGACACACTATATAAATAGGCTAATAAATTTCTACGTGAAAGACGAGTAAGTAGATTTTAGAGTACCCTATACGTATTGTCTTGCGAAAAACTTCTTAGCGTGCAATTGTAATGGAAAGTTATGCAGTCGTGATAACTTCCGATGTTGTTAGGGCCCGCATAGCCGAACTTTCGCTATGTAATGAATGAAAATAAAGCGCGCCGTATGAAATCCGTAGGCGGTACATTAGCGTAATGGAAAACCCTTATCTCCAGAACAGTCATTAAGTTTAAGCTCTTTTATATACGGATAAACTTCCTTTTGTCACGAATATTATGGAAACACATCTTGCAAGCTCATGAAGCTAACGAGAACTTTTTCCTGGTATTACGTGTGTCTCGTAAAGCAGTCACTTTGGTCTGAGTGTAATATATCAAAGCATTTATCCACATCCTCTTTAACAATATTTTATGCAGGGATAATTGTATCACATAGCATACCGTATTACGTTATCGCGATTATTACGGTTAAAATATTTGCCTTAATGTGAAAAATGCATGCTCAATATCGAGCTATTATTACCACGTGGTATTGAGTGCAAAAACAATAATTGCTAATGACGCTAATTTATATCAGTATACAGCATGTATAATAAAACGCAAAATCCACAAATTATATTGTCCCTTCTTTCTTTTCAAATTAATTCGTTTCTCGGGCTGCCTCGTATTTTACATGCGTTATTTACGTGTCAAACATATTTTATACGTTTATAAGTTCAGGGAAGGGATGGAATTGCCGAAGCAATCAGTATTAACTGACGTGGCTAGATGTATAGGGACACAGGTAACCCACATAAATCTCAGGCTCACCGAGCGTGATTCGAAGTTGTTTTTGTTGCGCGGTACCACGCGTTCTGCTGAGTGGACTTCGCAGCAAGAAATGCGGCTCGTGGCTTCGGACCCGGTCAGATTTTCAGGGCAGATTCGGTACTATTTACTAAGTGTCTCACGCTCGGATATTCTCGCTTCTAGTTTAGTCAGTCAGCAGAAATAATAATAACGTTTTTCATATTATTAATTCCACGGATTAAGATCCACGTGGCACTCTTTCCAATGCGAGCTCTTCAATGAATCTAATTCAATACCAAATAGTATTACTGGGCTATTCAGCAACCTGTATATTGCTACACGAAAAAATGGTCTTGAATCACGCTCCACAGATTTGACATATAGTTTACGAGAATTAATCGTGAGAAAAATAGTTCGTACTTTGTGTTTCTGCAATTTGCCACGAAGGAGATTTGATATATGGATATGTACATCCTGTTTTATGACGAATCCGTGACTATAACTCTTATATATAGAGTTTATATATATAGAGCCACGTTATGAGATATATTATAACGCATAATACATTACTGTATAATTTTAGATATATATTATTAGATACGATACAAGAGCTCCAAATGTATTCCATTCATCATGTTAATGTACTCATCAAAGAAATGTCTGAAATATATTATTTTTGTTCACATACAAAAAATATTATTCTCATACCGAGGAAAGCAATATTATTCAATTTTTAATTTGTTCTTTTAAGTGACGATTATTTTTGCAAGGAAATTTTTTTTGAAATAATCCTGAAATATCGTCCATTGAAATAAATAATGTTTATTATTATTTCATAAGTTTATCACAAGTATCAGGTTTATTCGAAATATATTTTGAATCCTAATAATTTAATGCTTTAATTAAAAATATTAAATTAAAACAAAAATTTGATTTGTTTATTGTGTTCTAATACTTCTTCAATAATATACTCTTTGAAAGAGAGTATAAATTCTGTTCTTGTAAAATTTGTAGTGAGTTTAATATTTTAAGAAAATTATTGAGAGAATATTCTCTGTTAAAGATAACCGTATTACTTAGCAGAAAAAAAAAGGTAAATTGAATAATCGCTTTACTTGGCAGTAGAATTGATATTGTTTTGTGTGTAGAATCGCGATGAATAACCTACGTGAGCAACAAAGAGATGTTTTCGTAAATGAAACAGTTACGAGAGACAAGTCTAAGCGTAAAATCAATCGAGCATAATCTTCGGGGCAGCGTAATGCCCTTTGCCAAGGGATATCTACGAAGTTTCCAGATGCAATCGCCGGAGGTTGCTTTCACGGCCATTAATCCGATCTAATCTCAGGTAATCCTATATGTATGTATATATATATATATATATATATATATATATTTAGACGTCGAAAGAGATGCCAGAAGATACGGAAAAAGGAAAGGGCACTTGCCTCCGCCGGTGGTTTTCCGGCGCTGCTTATACATTCGATCACTAGTTCTCGATCTTCGGTGGTGACGAGGAAGTCACCCTGCAGGATCTTCGGCTTCTGCGGTGGCACTAGCACGCTCAGCTTGGCAAATCTCGATCGTAAAGCCGGCTGTCCGTCGTTTGTCGGTGAAGCCTGACATTGATACGTGCCGTCGTCCTCGAGTTCTACCGGATATATGTGCAGCGAAAAATCACCTGAAAGCAAGAAAAAAAGTACGATCAATAAATATTGAGCTTGAGAACATTTTGCGTGATGTTAAATATTGATTAATGATATTTTCTCGTGAGTTTCCGCTGATATTGGAATCACGTTCGATCGATGAGGACATTACTTTAGCATATAAGTGCACTTTGAATCTATCATAAAGATGTACGTAATAATGGAGAAGATTGAAAAATTGTTGTAAATTGATCTGGCCTCTCTCTGGATACATATAATTTTTGCTCGAAAAAAATCACGCGTCTTCAAATTGAGTAAAGAATCTATTACTAAAATATAATACGAAGTGAAAATCATCTCTGTATTATATATGGCTACTCTCTGAATTGTAGACAATGGAGGAGATCGAAAAAACGATATCAACCGCAGTGGAATATGTCAGTCGCTTATGGCGTCGTGTCGGAACGTAGATATGGAATTTATCGTCGCGCGGTTTTATTTTAAATTCGTCGCGTATTCACATAAACTGTCAGAAGCCAGCCAGCTTGATAACTACTCGTACCATTGACGAATTAGAGCAAAGCTCATCGTACTGTGAGCAAGTCTTTCTCTCTCCCCCCCCCCCCCCTCTCTCTCTCTCTCTCCTCCTACGGATCTGTCTCTTTTTCTTTTCTCTTCCCGGGTGATTTTCAACCACCGCCGCCGCTGATTTCCGTCAAATCGCGAGAATACGCATTGTCTGTCGAGCAAAAGTGGCATCGTCGTTCAAAAGTATCGCGAGCTCGTCGATTCACGCCGAGGCGCATCACGTATCACGGTAACGTATCGCGCTCGAATAAATCCGCCGTCGCCTCTACAATTTATCCCCCTTTCTGCGTGTGCCGTTTCTTTCTTTCGCGCATCGGCACTTTTTTTCCTCTCTCTTCCTCATCGTTCCGTTCGACCGTGTGCTCTAGGGCTCCTCGCGGATCGATGTCACGCATGTATCCCGATGGCATCGACGGATTCTCGGATTCGCGAGCGAAGCAAAGCGAACACGACGAAGGAGACACATTCCGTGAAGTGCGCGGAGTACAGTGGTCGAAGGGGACAGCTCACGGTCAGTCGGTAGAAAAATGTAATTGTCAGTCTCCGTGCGTGCGTGCGACGAGGAATAATTTCTACAATAAATTGCACCTTCGCGATAAAGCCGGCTGACAACGGCAGCGCGTCCGACCGGGGACGCGCTAAGGGCGGTTTCCGCCTAGGTGTCAGCCCTAATTTACTGCCCTTATATATGAAATATAAAATTCTACAGAAAATATGAGGCAAGTAGATAAATGTATCTCGGGACGACAATTCCATTTCCATGAAATTATTAATTTTTCTTTTAGGATTGGAAAAAATAACAAAGTATTATAAGCCGGAAAGAAGAAAATAACTCGAAATTAAATTTTTCTTTAAATTTTGCAGCTACCAAAGACATTAAAATTTGGCAGAGTATGAAAATTACATTACGAAATTAACGTGCCAAATATAACGCAATAATATAACTGTTTTAGGTAAAATTGTTATATTCCTTTCGTTATAATTACTTTTTCTCCTTCCCCTTCCTTTCTTTCTTCTTTTCTCCGTAATTTTAACACTAGAGCAAATTCGTTATTTGACATTCTCTTTAGCACTTGCACCACAGAGTACAGAACTCTATATAAATGATTTTTTTATTTATTCTCTGTTAGAACAGTATGTTCTTTGATTGTCGCGTTTCTGTTCAAAGCTACGGTGGCTTATGCCCGATGAAACGTGTATGAGCTGCTCGTAATACCACGCGTTTCAGCCGTTAAACGTCAGGGCGTTATCGAAAATAATTTCCATGGGAAATTTTGTGTGGTACGCTGTGGGATGACGCGAAAAGCTTCGCCGAGTCACTCGTCCGTGATGGTCGCGCGAATAAAATTGACGAGCGCCCTTGCATTAAATGATAAAGCATTTTTTTCGCATTTTTTAAATACTTTATTTTGCCTGCAATGGCATATTCATTCGCTATTTCCGCATGTGCCAATGATCGATTTATCCTTCCGAATCGTACAGCTTTATCAAACGGTATTATGTAAAAGTAATTTAACCTATCAACTGGCAGTTCCAAGTAAATCAAGTTTGAAATTTTCGAAGAAATATTTTAAACCATTTTTCTCGAATAACGTGCGATATTCATTTACTTCGATCATTACTTTTTAATACAACGTTTTATATTACCGACCCATCTATGCACATATCACTTTCTTCAAATTTCACGATTTAACTTATTTTTATATAATACCTTCCAATTAATGTAAACCGAATAGCGGAAACCGTAACTGAACGAGATAAAGTGCATTCACCTTATATCTATCTACATTCGAGGAAGTTAAAAGCCAATTGAAACGTACATTTTCTTGCTAACTACAATTAACGCTTCTCTCAGGATACCCCGTTGAATAAACTTTGGAAACTTTGACATACAGCACATCGTCCGTAGACTTCTGTAATACTGCGATAATTACTTTCGCTAGATATAGTCAATGTTATATATCGCGACGTCAGTTAGGACGATCATCTATAATGCCCTCATAATCAGTTGAATTTACTTCAACGAACGTAACTTAGTAATTTTCGTGCCGCGAACTTTTGGGATGCTATTGTTTGCGCAGCTGGTATCGTTCGACTTTCTAAAATAACTTTCCCTCAAAAGATCTGCATTTTACAATTTTCTTTTATGTTAAGTTTACTCGGAGTTGTTCCGAAACGTTCTGTAACTATAAGTATTTTATGTTCAAACCGAGTGGAGTTTGCTGGAATATACTGCATTGATTGTGCAAGTACAATATCAGTTGAACAATATTTTTCAATCAGACTTTTTCGCAAGCTCGATAAATTTATATTTACGATATGTTTATGTTGTTTTAAATCTTCCCGAGACAGTAACGTATATAACGTTAATGCAAAAATGCTATTGAAAAAGTACGCCTGGAAAATGCTAAAAGGAATTTTTGTATTTATATTATTAATTTATTTTTCTTTTCTTTATATTTTTTTAATAATCGCTTCTTATTTTTCTGTAGTTTACATTTATGTATAAGCGCGTAGCGTCAGTCTTTTGTATTGCATGTTTCATTTTCTATATTACTTTTTGGTAATAACGTTATCCGGAAGATGGAGGGTTTCGGTGAATAGCCGACCAGATGAATGATGGTGACAACTTCTTATTTACAAAATGTTAACGCACGTCGGTGTTACCGGGTTAGGAAGTTTTATAGAAGAGATCCTCGAATACTACACACCTGCGCGTCAACTAAAGTTTGTTGCATTAAGCGTGAAAAATTATAATGCCAGAAAACTTTGACGCCAGACAGAAGTGAAGCGAACTCTGATTATATTAAAACTCCCCGCCGAATTTTTTGAATAATGAATCGTCACGGATATCCGATTAAAAAAAAATGATGGAAACTCTGCAAACTTTCGTAATTGTAGTATGTCGTCCGTTTTCATCGCAATGAAAACTTATTTTATATTAGTTTCCGTGAAATATCTTGCCAATTTCGTGTTTTATTGCGATAGCATAGCGCAATTGTTTGACATACCGCTAGAATTCACGTCTTCGTAGCACAATTTGAGAACATTTCCGACGTAAGGGTCCGGACGTAAAAGCCGGGCAAAGGAAAAAGGGTCTTTTGGCAGCAAAGATACGAGAAGTGCCGTAAAGACTTACCCGATGCGGTGAAACAATACATCGCGAGCAATTAATTAACTCTTGCGTTGTCCGCTCCGCTGCAAACAGCCATAATTAATTTTAATTACACGAGTCAAGAAATGAACATTGTATCGTAAACCGTTGCGATTAATTACAATTCGTTATAGTTAACGGAGAATATAATGCTACGCATTTTAGTCGACTGAAAATCGCGAAAATCAATATTCAGCTATTTACGGAACGGTAACAGGTAAACAAATAAGAAAAGGATGAATCGTAAGGATAAAAATGGAATTGATGTTTCTAGATAATATATATTTACTTTGAAGAAATGTATTTGTTATCGAGATGATAAAGTGTTTGCGCCAGTAATATTACATCACTATTATGCGATATATCCAGCGTCTACTACGCTATATATTTGGTTCTAGGTCGCGAAATATTGTAAGAAAATTCTTCTTAAGCACCAGGGTCGGCTTTGCTCATTAATATCAGTTGAATTTTACAAATACGATCTCGCGGCGTCGAGAGCGTAGCAAGCCCAAAGTTTGCGCAGCAGAGAATTTTACCCTTTCGGATGCATAATTTATGCGGGTGCTCGGCTTTCTCCGTCGCCAGACTTGGACGTTTTATGCTTCAAAGAGCATAAAAATGGCGACGGTTTAAAAAATTCTCATCGTGTTCTCGACGTCCGCAGTTTTGTATGTCGAAGTTGAGATTGTCATTTTTAGAAAAATTGCTTACGCGAGGTATACACACATCTCGGGGAGCAGGTTATGCAGCAATATTTGTAACTTGAATACGTAAAAAAAAAAGTGGTATATCGCGTCTGAGAAACTTGTACTAAGAGTAACAGCGGAGAATACGGGCAAACAGATTTTCCCCCGAGGAACGTCAGGAAAGAAACATATCTGGATACCGAAACGCTTTCAAAAGATCCGATGCGAGACTCGCGGTAAATATGAATTTTCAGTGACACAAGCGTACACAAATAATTTTCTTTCTTCGATTTTGTATTGCAGTTGCGACGCCGTCTCGTTTCGGAGCCCGTAAATCGCGTGATACTTGTCCGTCAATAAATTAATTAAATCGTGGACATCGCGTCATAATCAAGATAGCCTTAACATAAGGCCATTAATCCTCTAAACCAGAAACGTAGTGCTAGTTGTTTCGGTAAACTCTCCCTCTTCTCTCTCTCTATCTCTCTCTCTCTCTCTTCCTCAGTTGGCTGTGTAACTAGACAAACGGCGCGATGATAACATCGCGCGCGGTTACCGGCCTTTATTGCAATACGTAGTAAATCACACATGGCCTAACTAACAGTGGGATTGTCTTTACACGCGATGCGATTACACTGCAAATTTTGTTCTTCGCCACGCGGTGTCCGGTGGGGTGGCTCGGGTTTCGCCGAAAACCCGGCGCGAGGACGGAGGGGGCGAAATAAAAAAAATAAAAAAATCGAGAGCGTTCGATAACTCGGATGGCGCGAGCGAAAGCTGCGAAAATATCGAAAACGTAATCCGACGGGTTTCCCCGAAGCTCTCTGATATATACGTTCACGGGAGAGAACGGCACGGCGCGGACGGCCACGAACGAGCCTCGTAAAAGCTTGTGTGTTTACCGTCGACGCGAGGTCGCGCGCGTGGATTTGGTCTCCCGGCACGAAGTAATCGTGTAATCAGCGGGCGCGGCTTTATCTACTCTGGCATATCGGCATTTGGTTGGCCGTTCGTACTAGATTCGGTGTCCGAGTCCGAGGGGCCGCAAACGGGCAAACGATAACATCCCACGGACATCGTTCGCAGACGGGAGTTGTTGTACGCGGGGTCTTTATCACGGCGATAAATCAGCGCTCCGTCAATAATACGGCAGGCCTTTCGCGTAAGACGTCGGATGCCGTGCACCGACGTTAACACGCGGCACACACGGACGGCGAACGGACACAGGCACGTGGGGACCGACCAGGCCAGTTAGGTCGGGTATGTAATAGCGGGGCCATAATTCCCTCCGAAATTAGTAACGGTTAGGCCTGCAAACGGCCGCTAGGCAAGCGAACGCCTGCCGGACGAGCCAGTCGTGACATTAATCGCGTCTGTAAATTTCACGAGAGCACGGCCGGGCATAGCTGCGTACTTGGAAAGCTCGCGGTGAGCTTCGTCGCGCGGCAAACGGGGGATGAACGGAAACCGGAGGGATGGGAGGGGAGGACGTGGCGCGATGCGAACAAACGGCATTAGCGCGTTCGTCCGGCCGGGCGGACTCGATCATCGAAGAAAATCGATACTCGTGAAGCGAACGGCTGCCACCGACACCGTCCGCTGTTGATTCTGATTATGTTCTCCGTCTCTCCGTGACGACGTAATTCTTCCCTACGCGAGTCGAGATCCAACAGGAAAGTTGGGAAAGGAGCGTTCGGGGATTATGCTCGACTCTGCCAGATCGACGTAAAACATCCAGTTAATTTAGGTCCATAAATCACTCGAGCGAGAAGCGAGGACAACTATTTGCTTCGAGTCGGATTTTTATACCGGTTTTTTAATGTAAGATTTCATACCTTACATCTCGACGCTAATTGAGATTTTTCTGGTACAGGATTATAGGCCCAAAGATTTTACTCGAGATAGAGGGAGATCTGTTCAAAATGTCGAATTCTTAAAATTTTCTTAATCATATATTAATCTCACGTATCTCCTGTCTCTATTTATGCACCTCCTATATCACAATTATGGTTCGACAGTATCAGAGGCAAATGTTTGTCGCATTTTCCTCGGCGTACCGGTCACCTGGCACGGGCTAATGCATCATTACAGATAGTTATCCTTTAATCGACAAACCAACCGTACGTCCTAAGGTCGCAGCAATTGCCAATTAAGCGCATCTGGATATCTGATTGGTGTTAACGTGGACCTCCATTCGCGCATGTGCAGTTGGAGATGCTGCACCGAATTTGCTATCTCGTCGTAGAGTGAACATTACCATATGGATAAGGCAAGATTTCGGTAAAAGTGCTTTAAAGCTCAGCCCCGAAATGCGGTTGAATTTTTCATGTCGCGGTAGAACATGCTGACTGCATACGATTTGCCATATATTTAAACATAGAAAACTCCTCGTCCTCTTTTAAATACTTTTACATTAATCAATAATGTTGATAAAATGAGTTTGCGGCTGTTTGAAAAATGCCAATCGGATGTAAATTAAGTTTGTTTAAAAAATGAGCCGGTAACGCGACGTATAATTATGAGTAAACATGCATTTATCTTTGGGGCGTTGCACTAATTTTTCTACCGCACTCGAAAGTGTTGCGCTACACGCGACAGAAGCTTTAAAATACCGGTTTAATATTTACAATGATGTAGCGCGCCATTATTCAGGCCAATTATCGCAGTGATATGGTCACCGGTTGGTTAGTAAATAGAAGGAAGATGGACGATATGTGATGATTACCACAATGATAGTACAGAGCGACAGGTCTCGAAATTATACTCAGCTTTTACTGCACAACGAGGTTCAATCGACCCTATTGGCCACCACGCCGACGATCGTATTGATTTCGTAAACCAACCGGCGTATCGTGGTTTCTCGTTGCGGTTCGGAATTCGCTAAAATTTCAGTATCATTCAGTATCATGCTCGTTCTCGCTATTATTTTAGCACCAATGACAGTGTTGATTTGTTACGAAGTAATACGTTTATCATCATATATTCGATAGCGAACTAAGTGCGCATTAGCAATTGCTGTATTATTTATGAGAATTTGATTATTATGTCTTTCTGATGTCGGATCATCTCTATTAATCAATTATTTTGTATATACGAAATGTTTAATTAATTCGCGCTTTTGTTATAGAGCAAAGTTGATGATTAAATAACAGTAACAACGGAGTTAGAAAAGATCTGTTAAATTTGTAACATTTTTATAATTCATACGCAAATGATATGATTTAGTGCGCAAGTAATTAAAAAATAATCTTTATCCTTGTTTTTATTTATAAATATAATATCTAATATGTATACGTTTTTTCTTCAAGCGATTAGGTTTTCAGTTTTTTTCGAAATAAAAATGTAATTTTTTTTAGAAAAATTTATTTTTGGGATTATTTTGAAACAGTTGAAACAGTTGTTTCAAAATAATTTCTAAAATTTGGATGTGAAAATATTTTACAAATACAATAAAAGCACAAAAAAATTAGAGCCGAACTAAATTTAAATCTGATGTCCTTAATATTTAGCGAAAAATGAAATTCATTCAATATCTTAATCATTAATCATATGATTTTATGAAAGATGATGTATATTATTAGAATGTACACGTACGTAGCCTAATACTATTGCCCATATGTATTAGACTAATTTGAATATCTAATACAATTCTATAGATAGCAAAACTAAAAAACGTGAAATAATTTCTATAAATACAATTCTAAAAGTAAAAAAGTAACAGGTATAAAAGTAATAGGTATATTTTTTCATTAAATTATTGAATGTTATAGATTTTCAATAAGGGAAATTCCATTAAAGCGGAGATAGTAGTTCACATTAACGGTTTAGTCAAGTCTAATGAGTCTCTTAGGATTGTCTGTTTCTAAATTAAACTTTCTCTTTAGTAACATAAATTTATTGAGAAATATATAAATAAAGGAAAATTATAAAATCAGAAATGTTCTGTTAAATTTATGTTTTAATTGCCTCGCACACATCTAAGGCTCGTTTCCCATAAAAATTACTTAAAGTTAACCGAGATTTAATCAATTCGCTCTCTCTCTCTCTCTCTTTCTAGTTTTGTGCCTCTAGAGAGAAACGGAGAATGAATTAAAGCTCAGTTAATTTTCACTAACGTTTATGGGAGCGACCCTAAGCCAGGCGCGCGAGTTACAGTTTCTCACGGAAGATTAAATGAAATGTCGATAAACCGCTTACTTACACGGAAAATAGTTATGCGCGGTCGATTTGCTGATCTTTCAAGTCCGGTCCTATGTATATAATTTCATTAGAGGCGATGCCCTTTTTTTTATCCCCTCCCCTTGCCCTTCCCCTTTTTTATCGAGTTCATTTTCATTATCTCGGTGTTAGAAGCGACATCTGCTGAATAAGAATTCGCGATATCCCCGCCAGAAATAGAAGGTGTGGGCGGAGGTTTGCGATTTAAATTACGTCGGCCGAAGTGTGTATCCGGCAGAATATAATATCTGGCTCTCCCGAGCGTGGTGGTAGTGAGAAAAATACACCGCGGGAACCGGTAAGGTCGATTAATCGGCCGCAGTTGCAGCGGCAGGAGCGACTCTGGATCCGGTCGAGCAGGTTGGGCGCCCCCGATATTGCTGCCATTGCTGCTGCTGCTGCTGCTGCTGCCGCTGCTTCTGCAAGCGATCTTAAAATTCCGTACGCTCGTATATATGGAGAACGAATATCGCCGGAATTGTGTGCTTATAATTGCATCAATTAATATCAGTTGGCCTGCGCGGCGGCGATATCCGGCGCTAATTATCAGAATAGAACGCCCTCTGATCCAAGATAAATCTACTCGGCGAGTACTCGGCTGAATTTTTTCATTAGATTTCAGGCGAACAAACGTTAGAGTTTCGCGATACTTTATATAGTTGTCTCATGAATTATATACTTTTTTAGTAAGCAACGAAATATAGGTACAAAGTTGAAACAGATGTATAATGTTATTCTCTCTAGAGATAAATTTTTAAATAAGTCAAATGTTTTATTCAGTTTACATCTTCATTCCTTTTCGTGTGACGTACCTGCATTATTAGTCGAATACTTTATAATATTATGTTATACATATTTATAATGCAAATAACAAGTTACGATAGTTAAATTGCTTAGCGTAATTTGAAAGTAAGTTGCAAGTAGGGATTTTTACGAGCTTTATTTTTATCGCCTCCGTTTATCGACTGATTAATTGGTTAGACAACAGTCGGAGATCTGGTCGAGCAAGTCACCTCACACTGACTCTGCGTGTGAATTTCCTGGAAAATGTTTATCGCGGATGAACAGGGAGATGATATTTATCTGAATACTTTTAAGATTTACGAATGAAAGTGTGTACCTTGATGAGGTAGCTGCTTTGCGTAACATGTTCATCGTCGGATCGAAAATGTTTTGCGGCCAAAGTTTCTTGGTTGTCTTAATGCAGCTCCTTACAAAATTTCCTTAAGGTTCCCTTGAAAGTCATCCTCCGCGATAAAGCGGTATCGAACGATAACCATTATTTCGACGATAATGAGCTAATTGTTAGGAGCATAATTAAGTTAGAAGTTTGAAATATGCTAATTTTTGCTAAACAATCGCGCTCATTAAGCGCGCAGATGATTAAAAAAAAAAAAAAACGAAGAAGAAAGTAGAACGCGCCATATTTCTGATGAAAATCTTCGATATTATTACCTCGTTAAAGCTGGGTCAGCTTTGCTTTAGGCGTGATCGCTTCATCGATTAAAATCTATTTAAGCGTATGCTTACGTGAATAACATCCGCCCGGGGTAGAAAGATATGAAATCGATAATATCCGCAGTGTGTAAGTGTGGTGTGCGCGCCGCCGATTGCCTGCCTCCGTTCCGACAACGCATCCTCCCACCGAGTCACCTGTTATCGTAATAAATTCGTCCGAACGATAAGCTATTTCTAATACCAACGATCGCGCACACCCCGAACATCCCTAATCGCCACGTATCTCGGATCCCTTAAAGACATATCGCATTACACGCGGTGCAGTAACAAGGTCGAGCGCGTCCGTTGCCTACCTGCCTGCCTGCCTGCATGTATGTACGCAGGCGCGCCTTATCGAAGGTGGAAATTATGACTTCGTGTACGTTTTTCCTTTCCGTGCGCCCGTGAGCTCTCGCGAGAAACAGGTATATATCGAGCACGTAGGGGAAGCGCGGCGGGGGTATCCGGTCAAGCGGCTGCGGCGCTTTTCGCAGCTGGATGCCTCGCGGCGAGGTGCGACAACGCAATGCAACGCAATGCAGTGCAGCGCAGCGCAACGTAACGAAACGCAACGCGCGGTACGTTCTGCAATTCGCTCTGCAACTGCTCTTTCTCGTCGCATCGTCATTGCCGCAGCTGCAGCTGCAGCTGCAGCTGTAGCCGCCGCTGCTGCCGCCGCCGCCGCCGCCACCGATCTTATTGATCTATGGTAGAACCATTAACCATCAGAGCGTGCACCGAATGTTTCGGAACTAATTTAAACTTAGCCGCTTCTCTGCCCGCGGCATACACGACGTCGAATTAAAGACTTCGCTCTATCGCTACGCTATCGTGTGTACATTGATATGTGCGAGCCTCCGTCGATTAAAACGACCGTGACATGTTGTGATTCCGTTTGCGGTATCTGCCCCCGTCGGGTGTTTACTCGAGATATTGATATATTTCAAGATGCATCTCGGCGCTTACCTTTCGTAACTCGAGATGTGTTGGTCTTAAAATAATTCCGTAGATTGAAATCAATTAAATCATACGCTAATTGAATTGAGTATTGAATAAAGTGAAAAGAAAACGTTTTTTATGGAAAATGGATTATTTTGGGGAATTTAAGGCTTCCGCCTAATTGAAAGTTTGATGGGAGATCGTATTTTACCGCGGTATTTTAATTCTTGCTGTTTGATATATTTTTTATTATTTGGCCTTAATAAATCAATTTTTTATGGAAGAAACGTAGCGTTTTATGACACTGCGCTGAGCGATATAAAAACTGACACATTGTTTAGTAAGATTGATCTCGATGCGCCTGCGTAGGCGGTCATACGTGATAAAGCTTGAACATGTTGAGTCTTCTTGATCTCTTTTATACTCGAATTAAATGATGAAAACGTTAATTAAACGGTTTTCCAATAGTTAATCACAACCTTGCTACTGGCAACGAACACTCACGCTCTCTGTTCTGAACTAATTAACTTTCGGACGCATACATCTAATTTTTTTTCCTGCACTTTCGATTAATTTTTTTTTCTGCTGGCGGATAATTTTCAGACCGACCTTAATCTACCTTTTTCGAAGCGTAGCGCTTGAAAAAAAAAAAAAAAAGGATAATTATTTTGCTCTTATTTTAATTGCCGCAGCTCTTCATTACGAAACCGTATAGCCTAGGGTTAGAAAAGGTGGTGCCCAAAATATAACAACATTGCGATGTAAGCTGTAAGAGCCCGGCATACTAAGCTGGGCAATAATTTTATGGAAATCAACCGTTGCTACCACGGCTACGTGCCATACAGACGATGGGACGCGCTTATACGGTAGGAGAAGAATGAACGAGGACCAAGGCATCGTGCAACGGCATATAGTTACAAGTATATTATGGTTTCTCGGCTTAAACGGGATTTCAAACGCGCGAACGTTATCGTCCCAACACACTGTGATTGTTGGGGAAGTCCGCGTATATCCACGCACCGGGGAGGGAAAGAGAGAGCCACACACGGGGTGTTCAGCTTAAGAGTACAGTGCCACCTGTATCTAATCCTACTTTTGACTGACGTGTCATCGTCGAGTTTCACGTGAGATCTCTGTAAAAGAAACTTTTTGCATAACCCGATAATTCCCTAAAAAAATCATCAACGCTCAGCTTATTCTCGGATAATCGCACGAGGAAATATTTATAAATCGTATTGAAGTGTATCTGCACGTTATATTCAAATTACACTCGAAACTAACTCGTGTGAAAAAAAAGATATCTATAGATAGATAGAGGCGGATTCGACGTGAAAATTATTTTCGTGGCGAGTAACGAGAATACTCAAATGGAGTAGCTTATCAGTGGCAATTTTATTAGCCAGATAAACGTAATGCGCTATCCTTTTTTTTTTCGGATCAGGAATATATTGCCGAACAATGTAATATTTTTTAACATATTGTGAATGCAGGAAATGGAATATCGGAACGATATGCTATCGTGGGATCACTCTATCTTCGGCGAGCCCGGCGACTAATCCCGCACCCGGCAAATACAGTAACCGAAAAACGAATAGAAATAAAAAAATAAACGCCGCGTTCGTATATATCGTTCGCGTTCCAATATGCCGGCGTGCACGAGTAGGACAGCTTCGCGAAACACGTTACAAATTTTGATTGAATAAACGTTGGATCGTTTCGCTTTCGGCGCGCTGATTTTTGTGGAATTAAATGACGAATACAGCGAGCGGGGAAAGATACGCGCGCGTGGAAAGACAATCTATCGAAAGAGATACAAACGGACGAAATAAATCAGTCCACCTCTCTGCCTCGCGCGCCATTACGCGAAAAAGCTCCGTTATATCGCGATATGCGCGATTAGATTTATACATTAGATCATTCCGTCGTAATATTAACGGAAATGGGAAAAGTTTACGAGTTCTCGTTACAATTCGATTCTTACTCTGCCATGCAGAATTTTTTGTTTTTCGTTTTTTATTAATTCGCTCACTCGTTTATCTGGTTTGTCACGTCGAAATCAAACGTGATAACCATCTCCGATTATTTGCAACAACATTTTACATCTCGTTTGCTCGACATAAATCTCTTTCCTTTTGTATGGATTCGAAAGAAAGTTTTGCGCTTAATAAAAAAATCGAATATATAAATTATTTCTATGTCATACCGAAAAATTGACCGCAGTATACATCTCTGCTACTAAATTTTTTTTTTTACTGTCCATCTCTCTGTCATTGTTATTACCGCGATTTGCTGTCCGCGGTAAGAATATTTCATTCGCGTGTGCTTTGTTATTTGCGTTTGTGTCTCTCGAGTTTATTCGCGAGCAACGCTAACATCATCAGCGTTCTCGCTGCCGGGTCCAGAGATGTGAACCGTGAAGGTCTTTATTTGAACATCACCCTTTCATTTGCCGACACAATTTACTGATTGGACGAAATTCTCCTCGTTGCTTTTGCCATTACGTTTCTGAATTAATTCACCCGTGATTATATATGCCGTTTTATATTAAAAATTCTGCAATAAAGAATGTCGTCTCGTCAGCGCCAGGTTGCGTCCCATGGCGCGCGACTATTTTATATACTATAGAAACATTTACACGTGTAAAATACTTCTATACTAGCAAGTGTCACGAGTGTGTTGGCCGGCATTTTTTAGTAACTCGTTAGGAAACTAATTTAACTTCGCAGTAGCTTTTAATGCGAACTGCATCGGCTTTATGCGACGTAGTCGACACAAGAGTAGCGCGGGGTCCATCTTTGTTTTAAAGCGTGCTAACAAAAGGGAACCTCTTCCGGAAAGTACTATATAGAGTGAGGCGGAAATGATGATACAACTGAAAAGGAGGTCATTACTCGCACAAAAAGTAGTTTGGAAGTATAAAATAATTTTTTTGTTTTGAAGTTGTGTCGCGACAGCGAGGCTGTTAAGATATAAATAAAAATATATAATTTTTAAAACAATGTAAAGCTTACTCGGTTTTTCTTCACTTGTACATACACTTTTAACTTAAATTGTATAAATTCAAAACTATTTTATTAAATAAAAGTTTAATAACCGTTTTAACATTTGATAAAAATTTTACGTGATATGAGAAGAGATCATCCAACTTTAAAAGAAGATTATAATATTCAGAACAGGATTTTTCTCGGACAGTTGCAGATAAAAGAAATATATTTCTGTACATTTTTGATCTTTTTTTGTAGTCAAAAATCGTGCTACGATTTCCATCTGAGATATGTGGCTCACTATTTACTCGCGGATATTACTTTTGAGAATTTACTAAATTTTGCCCCGCGCATTATGTGCGAGTGTCATTATGTCCACGAATGTGTAGACGTCAAAGCGACGTGAAATATTTTTTTTCATGACGCGCAAGTATTACGGGCAACCGGGCGAATGTGCGTACACTTTTTCGACACGGCAGAAAATCAATACCTTGCGGCCGGAAATTGAATTTGAACGAGTAAACAGGCCAGCGGCGTATTATAGTGTGTGTTGATATAGTGTATAGATTTTTAAATAATCCTTTTCTGTAAAAAAAAGTACAGTTTTATCAGCGTGGAATTTGAGCGCAGTTAAGTTCGCGCTCGAGAGAGCATACGTATTGGAAAGCATTAATATAAAGCAATCCGCAATTAGCGTTCGAAGCGTTATTTAAAGGGTTTCGAAGCTATAAAATTGTCGGAATTAGTTATCGCACGAATTGGCTTCCCAATCTTTTTCCCAGCAAGGAAAATCAAACGGATCTTTTTCCGTAGGGTCTAAGACGGGAAGTTTCGTATTACGATCGCAAATCGCACTGTATTTTGCATAATTGCGGTATGTTGCGCGCACGGTTGGCGAAGGAGTCCATTTGAGCGTGAAAATAGAATTTCCGGAATTATCCTATCCAGTCATACACTTGCCTTCTTCGTCGCTGCCGATCATGGCGTATCGCTCGTATCCGGTGAGATTCCTAACTGCTCCCAGGCCAAAGTCGTCCTTGGTCCATTGAATGGGCCCCTTCTGATCGAGAACTCGGCATGGAAGCGTCACCCGGCTGCCAATCACCGCGGTTTGATCCATCGGCTCGATGGCGAATCGCTGATAAACTACTTCCGTCGTTGTAAACGGCTTCAGCGTCGACGCTAGCACGGACGACGCGTTTGTCACGTTCGTAGCTGCCACTGTCTTCGTCTCCATTGTCATCAGCAGCGAGAGACAAATTATTAACGGCACCGTTCTTCGCCTGACCCTTCTGCTCTCGTTCCTGCGCAATAGATGAAAAAGATTTATTAGATCGATATCGCGTACTATTCGTACAAATTAGATGTGATTACGCAATATGATACTTAATAGTCATTTATTAATATTTTTATTAATGCTGTAAAGTTATCTACGACTATATATAATTGATATAAAATTTAAATAAACGTATCTTGAAATTCTAACATATGGTAATGAATTGTCGCTTTCTTTTTGTGAATATCTCGCATTCTCGCTTTCTTTCTTCCTCGTGTCATTTAACAAGTATGTAGGTCGCCGTCATTTTTTTACTCATTTACTTCGTCGTCTTATCTAATTTAGTTTTATAGTCCCATCGGATTCAAAAACGGAGTTAGAGAGTAAGAGGGTCGGTGCCGTAAAAGAGGCGATAAAAGTATTGCCGGGTGCCGGCAATTTACTATTTGAAGCAAGGGTGCGTTCTACACGTACACCTGTACATACATACGCGTGTGTATAGCTAAGAGCACATGTGGAATCGCCATTATGAGAGAAGCCCTTTTTTACGACGGTAATACTGTTTTGTCGTTGAAAATATTACTACGTCTCAACAATTATCGCGCGGAGTGTTTTACGAAGTATTAAAACGGGCGATATCGTATCGGATAAAAAAGCAGCAATGATCTTTATTCAGAACTAAATAATTCAGAGATAGCTTACTGGATGAGCTATCAGCTAGCACTTCTCTCCATTACAAACGCTTTCTTTTTCTTTAGAAATCGAACCGTTTCTCCCTCCTCTAACAAAATTCCTCTCGTTCCGAGCTTCTATTTCGACGACAGCGTAAAAAGATCAAGAATCTTGATTGGTCGTTTTATCCGAGCACTGGGGTCTGAGAGATATAACGGTATTTCTTAATTTAAAGCTTATGCGATACATATGTTTTGTTCGGTTTTTCATGGACGCTAAATTAAGTTTACTAAAATTATTTTGTGAGTTGATTTTAACGAAAATTAGAAACCGCATCGAGGAACTTTCTAAGACGAGCGCTTCCGACAGATTCAGCGCTCAATTGTTGACTTTGAATGTTCAAAGTTGCGCGTTTAATAACCTAACCATTAACCCTTTATTATCATTTAGCAAAACACACGGAAAGCGGGGGAGAGTAGCTCAACCGGATCTCATAATCGTCTCATCGACCGTTAATTAATTTTCGTCGTGTCGTTTATATTCGTATCGGTTATCGTCCGTCATCTAATAGCAGGGGCAAGATGGTACTCGATTTCTACTCTCCTCACTCTCGGCGTCTGTATGCGAGAGAGAGAGAGGGAGAGAGAGAGAGACGCTTCGTCATCTATCTATGTTTCCTCCGGTGCGCCGTTCTTATTCGTCGTCGGTGAAATGATCGATAGAACTGAAAATCGCTTGAGGAGAGATTCTTGAGAACGATGTATCGTTCTCGTATGTCTTGTCGGGACTCGCGTGGTCTTCACACAGACGTGGCGCCTCGGCGTCGCCCTGTGTTATCGTCGAAGCCGTTCGTTATACTGGAGTTGCGTTCCCTCTCTCTCTCTCTCTCTCTCTCTTCTCCCTTTCTCCCCCTTGAGAAAGCGAGATCTCCCTTCCTCTCGCGGTGCTCCTCGGAGAAGCGAAGTTGCCGGGGTTCTCTATGAGCTAAGCGTTTCTTGTTACACGGTGTTCCGTTGGTTAGCAGATAGAGGATGTCGTAAGACGATGGCTCATACGACATCGCACGCGGGCTGCTTCTTATGAGCTCAATAGGATAATAACCCCCGCGGCAGTTGCCGACGCCGAATGTCCGCCCGAATGCTTTGAATGGAATATGCGAGTAACGAGCGTAATAATAATTGCGCTTGTGCCTCGCATTCGGGCGTACCATCCCTCTCCCCTTCTTCCCTCCGTCCTCTCCGACGGCGTAATCATGCGGCGCATTACAAGGCTTCGCGAACAATCTCTCTTTCTCTCTTCCTTGTTCGTAAGCGGTGTTCCCACAAAGCGCGCTTCTTTTGACCCCCGTTGAACCATTCTTCCGTCTTTGACGAACGCGAATGATATCGCACACGATTATTTGCCTTTGCAGCATCACATAACAACTAAAGATACTCGAGCGATAACCATGTAACACCGCTTGACGAGATCGACGTTTTCATTGTATGCACCGACAGGTTATCCTGACATCACTCCAATAGATTTGATCCGTTCATTCTCCATATAATAATTTGCAAGGGGAGGGGGTACAGAAATAAATTTTGTATCGAATGCAATTTACTCATTTACTTGGAAAACATTTATCATATTCCGTGACGTCTATGACAAGGCACGCCATCGGCTTACGAAACAGAATTGGGTCATGTCGGAATTGGATGGGATACGTCCCAGGCGATTTCACTACCAGTGATTTTACATGTAAACGTATATCACGAAAATATCGCACGCGCGCGTTACGTCCGACGCCGCTTGTATCACGCCCATTGGCTTTTTATCATTCGCGGGGGTATCGGAAATTTCGAATCGTCCCGCGTGCGAACGGACGGCGTGCACTCGCGTAGGCGTATTCGTAGATTATGCTAGAACGCTGGCCGCTTCCCGATAAAATGGAACACGCATACTCTGATAGGAGCGTAAAACAATCAATCGCGATGTCGTCCCGGCAATTACCAGCGAATGTGGCGATAATCTCCAGCGCGTGCAGGCGAACGGACGCGTGAGCGTTTAAATTTAAATAAAGTCACTAATCGAGACGGAACGTCGAATGGGTTTGCCTGTTGGATGTCGCGTTGCGTTCATCGGCTAGAAATTTTAGCGCTCGAGAACACACTTCTCTCTCTCTCTCTCTCTCTCGTTCCTCTGTAAATGCATTTCGGTTGGCACGCCGCGTCACGTCGCGTCGAATCGATCGCTCCCGATTTGACCTTCGAAATCAATTTTTCACCGTGCATTATTTGGTACCCTATTTTCCGTTATATATTTAATTTTTTCCCAATTACAGTAATTCCCGTATTTGCGCGGTTGGGTTGCACGTTTCAAAAATTTTGCATAAAAATAAATGTCGCAATGACACGGGCATCAAATAAAGAAAATACGCCAACAGAAAAAGTACATGAGCCGATAGCGATACCATTACTCACATTCGTGATCTGTTACATTATCATATGAGTCATATATCATATATTCAGTCCGGGATCATATTCGCCAAATTTATTTGCAAATAAAAAAGAATATATTTATATAATTTGAAAATCAATACACAAAATAGAAAATAAAAAAAGAGAAGCAATTTAAAAAATTAAAAATATTTTCTGTTTTTTTTTACAATTAAACGTACTTTGGATTTACGTTTATTTTGTTCGAGATAAAATCAGCACGAATTTTAAATACCGTTTTGCAATTCGTGTGTAAACTCGAAATTATTTATCGCAAATTTTCATTTCCTCATAGGGTTTATCAGGTATTTCATATATAATGCTATCAGTGCCATATCTTCGAAATTTACCCAGCACAGAGAGCCTAGACGTGGATCTAGCAGATCTAACACCTAGGCGCGGTGGTATAATCCACCGCATCGTACACGTCCCTCGGAAGGAGGATCTTCCTCGTTCGAGCGTGGAAGACTCATGCCGAAGCTCAACGGCGCAACGTCACCGATCAATTTGTCATGGGATGACCCAGTATCAAAGATACGAGTCCCTTGGGTCAGTGTAACGTGTTTCTGGGAACGTTGATACATGCACACGAATACGCGACGCGGCCGACGCGGCGCGACGCGACGCGTCGCGACGCGATGTGTACACATATGCAAACACACAATGTGGCATACGCCGACGCGATATATGTATGTATACCACCACACCGTTGTACATTCATGTATCCGTGTGCGTGTGTGCGTGTGTGCGCGCGCGCTTGTTCGCCGGTCGCACGACTATCTAAATATAACCCTACGACCATGTACACACGTATGTACGGCATGTATTCAATGGTTATCGCGATTTTCGATACTCCCCCGACAAAGTCGGAAAATATTTCGTCACGCCGCTGCAGCTGACACTGCGCCGGATAAGAGTGATGAGGGTGCCGTAGAATCAAGAATGCAGGAATCAATTTTCCGCATCCGACCCGTTTATCCGCGCCATATCTCAAGAGCTTGCATCTTTTTTTTCCGTCTAAAAGAGTATCTGATTTATAATAAAGTTTATAAAAACTTGTTTTTACTTCAAGCACTTCGACGAGCGCTTCCTTAACTTGACATCAGAAAATTTAAAATATTTCTAATTTCTCAATATGCATTTCTTAATGTGCATGTGAAGTTGTCCAATATTACTTCGGCGGTATTTCGTTTGTGAATGTCGGAACGCAAGTACACATTTATTTCAAAACAAACATCCGCAGGCAACTTGAACGAAATGAAGGAATTACATATATAAACTGTGCCTTATACATAATTTAAATTTGCGAAGCTGACAATTTGACGTACACAACTTGGAAATGGCCATCATTGAATAGCCATTTACTTTATAGGATTGCTATTTTACCATGTTTCTACATTTTGAACATCATGCGATCGATTTGTAGAATGGAATCGGATTTGCGGTCGCAGTATGCTTTATTATGTATGGTATGTGTCCCGACATGGTAACGCATTTTACTTTGAACACAAATTCTTTCGTACATTGGAGTTTAGTGTTTTCCTGACAAAAATTTGGCTGGCATAACTGTTATTTATCGCAGATTTTTTTATTTGAAATATTTTATCGTGCGAGAAATAAATTTGAAATTTTTTAAATTCCTGTTAAAACCCTCTTTTTACATGGATAGAAAAATTAAATAATAACCGAATAATAATAACTTGGTAAATAAGTTAAATCGAGCATTATTTTTCTCCTAACTTAATATCGATCGCTGGTTCGTTAAAGTCAAGGTAAAAAAAAAGAGTATATACTAGGTCAGAAAGGAGCGAAAAAGATCCGGCAAATTCTCGATTCTGTGTTACAATACTGTGGGGACGTTCTGTATATTTTAACGCAGATAGTGTGCAACCTTGTGCTGCGCGCAGGTCATATGGATAGATGCAACCTAATTTTTGATTGGCTCTAGGGATGGAGTGGAGGAGAGGCTTAACCTTCGATCCACGGAGAGAAGGTCGAGATTATACCGCAGGGAGCTCCCCTCCTTCCCCTCCTCCCCATGGATTCGAATTTAAGCCTTATTCCATCGCCGATTCGGCGGCCGGTATTAACGAAGCCATTAGTAGTTCCTTAACTCCGGGCAACGGCTGTGCCAACACATCTGAAGTCACACGACGAAATCGACCCATCGCCATCACGAAATGGAACGAATATTTGTCACGTAAAAACAGGGCGCGACGACGGTGACGTGAAGTTACGGGAGCGCATTAGTCTTGCGTAATGAAGTTCAAGTTAGAGACGCGAATTTCGTCCATTTACGGTTATCGTGGCCCAATTTATTACGGCTTGGCACAATACCGAGCTCGTGAAGGGCGCGATTTCACAGAAATTACTCCGTCTTAGGAATTTTAGAATCATCTGCAGCGTCGGCACTAGGGACGTTTTTATTTTCGGCCAAAGTGCACGGTGGTTCTACCCTCGTGTAGCCTTCTTACGACGTTGGCAAACAAGCCTGTAAAGGTAAACCCGTCGCGTTTGCCTCTCCCCCTCCCTCTCACCATGCTCCCCTCCGCAGTGTGCATTCTTCGAGAAAATCGGATTATTATCGCGAAATCTATTTGGCGATCCCGTTTGTTCGTATCAGTATTCACGGGATGTCGAAGACTGTCAAACGTTCCCCCTTTCCAGGACACAACCAACTGTTGTAACGCGCCACATTGTATACTCACGCAACAATCAACATTGCCTATGTGCACCGTTGCATATACAAGTGTATAATGCTGTATATACTGCCCGTGCAGTGTGCATTCCTGATGCGCGGCAAGCAGCGATACATCCCCCTTCCATAGATGAAAATTCGCAAGATGCGGCAGCAGAACTCTTCCCATCGGTCAAAACAGGGAATCGATGTGTGTAACGGATACATCTCCCCTTTGGGATTAATTGACTAATGGGACTGACGCGAAGTGGCGCATCGATTTCTATTTATTTTATGAGAAAATCCTGCTGTTATCGCTTCGGAAAATGTTCGATACTCCGTTGAGTCAATTCGGTCGAGCTCTTATTGCATCGCGGTACAATCTATTCCCCTACCCTCCCCCCTCCTCTACGTGGCGGGATAATGGACGTATGATCAATTTGTAATGTGAATTTTTTTTTGCCGACGCTGCGTGAATGTTGAGATAAGATCGCAATTTGTCCGTACGTACCTTTTTCTCCTATAATGGTTATTATACGCGCGCGCGCGTGTGCGCGGTGTCGTAAATATCTGAATTATTTAATGCTATTCTTTTGTCTGATTTTGACTTACTCGCATTGTCCAAAATTGTTCGGATATTTGCGCTGCTGCGTCTGTAGCGATGTTTAAATATTCACGCATATCTGAAATCGTTTTACCGAGCGTTGTCCTCTCGTCCTCCGGGCCGCCCACGGGTGGACTTCCACATACGGGGGGAATCCTTACGTCTTGCCACGTGGCCGAATATCGAATACGTCGTTTTTCGCATTCCATCGTCAATTTCGCTGACGTGATGCAGCTATGCCTCGCACAATTGTCGTAATCCCGGATGCTTACGAAAGCAAATATCTAGGCGCGGGCGGGCGGGCGGGCGACGCCACAATTTCATTGAGACGAAGCGCGTTTCAGAAGCGCGGGGTGTGGGAAGAGTATTCTCGTTATGATATAAAAATTTCTATTCAAAGAGGAAGCGTAGGCATGCGCGCGTGTACGTGTCACATGGATGTACTTTCACGTCGGCAATCCTTGAAAGTCTCATATTTTTGCCGTAATATGAAAATATATTTTCAAAGACAGGGATATGTGTGTCAAGAACATAGCGCGCGCGTTATGCGTCTGGTCCTATATGTACGTTTTATCTCTGCGCGCGCGGGGTTCTTACCGGCGTATTATATCTTATTCAACATCATTCGTATTCAATTCACATATTCGTTTAACCGGTGTCAAAGGACAAAAGTATTTAATTCTGTAAAATTTTAAAGAGAAATACAAAAAATAGCTCGCTTTAACGTCAGCTACCTCTACAGTCGTGTATTGGAGTTGGTATGTTGAACCGACGGCCAGTAGATCAGATTTCATAAATCCCAGGTTTATAACATCGGTACTTAGTAGTGCGGATAGCATCGCAGTGTATCGATATCGATAACGCTATCTGCAAGTCGGGCAGTTTTCCTCTCCGAATCGTTTTGAAGCGGGTACTATTTTCCGCGCTGCGAGCGGAAATTCGTTTTCGCGAATCAGATTTCATTAGACGGGGAGTTGATACAATAGGTTGTACGAACCCATCGCAAAGAGCAATAAACGGTGTCACCACGTCGTCGTACATGACGCGTATACGTACGAGCGGCGGCCGGCGGCACACACGCGCGCACACACTTTCGGACCGGATACATCTGCATTGCAGAAACGAGAGAGGACCATGCAAATTCAATATTTGCACCGTGATGGAATGATCATACCGAAGAGGAGGGAACCGGCGTGTATGTGTGTATGTGTGCCTATCTGACCCAGATGCTTAAATTGTCATATGCGCTACAGTATCATAGGGAGCTTAGACGTATAGACGGCCAACGAGAAAATGGTCTCTGGTACTAAGGCTTTGCGTATATACATACTTGCATCCCCCTGTCCTATCTCCTATATATACACGGTACAACCTCTATTTCGGGAAAGAGCCACAACATTCCGCCGAGACGGAATGAGAGGAGAAACGGAGCGGAAAAGAAAATTAAGTTTAAACTCTCGAACTCTTGAACTTTTAAGATCACGGCAATTCTGTATCTCGCGCATAACGCGGGATACGGCTACGATAAGCACGTTGATATGGGCGGAATGGGAGTTATATGCCGCATTGTTGTACCATGATACGACAACGTACGTGGATCGCAATCCGTCCACCCCTCTCTACTCCGGGATACAGACGCCATTCATGCGCTAAGAAATCGCACACGGCATGCGATATCAGAACATGAAAATAAACTTAACAATTTAGAGGAGATTGTAACAGTGCCGCGAGTATCGATCGAATGTTGAAAGAATTATGGATAGAGATTAAAATTTATAAAAATAACGTTACTTAAAAAAAAAAAGGATTAATTGCCTACATCTTATCGATAGACATTCTGTAATCATGTGATTATTTAAGCGTAGCGTGCTGAAAAAATTCCTATTTCAGTTGAAAGTTACAGAAGTATATTAAAATAAATTTTCTACTTTTTAATATACATTCTGTATATCTCTGAAAATATAATCAAAACAAAAAAATTATGCATACATAAAGATTTAACCAAAATGATGTCAAAGTAGAACAATGTTATAGGGCAGAAACGTGCAAAATTTCGAAGAATCAAATTATCGCATTGTGAGTTAAAATGCTTTTATAATAATATAATTTCTATAACAAGTAATAAAACATAAAATAATTATAAAATAATATTGTAACAATTATATATTACGTAAGCTAAAGGTTGTAGCAATTATAATTTTAATAAAACAGAATTGTATTTGTTTTGATATTGTGTGCTTCTACTGTATTATTAATTAATAATCCTATTTTTCATGAATATGCTGTTATGTAGAAATAAAGTATTCGATAACAATTTTATACATAAATAAATATTCCAGATATATCGATATACTCCCCAGCAACGCTAAATAACCTCTATGTAGCTTCAACGTTTCTTAAATGATAAATTAAGTAAACCAATACAAATTGCTTGTAATATGTCGATATGGCTGAACATTTAACTCTTGATTTAGCTTGTCACACAGTTAAGATACAATTTCATCGGGTTTCGTATTTACTGAAATATTTACAACACAAATCGTATATTGTTAATTTTATTTATTCGGTATTTGGTAGAATAACGTATCACATTGTGTGCGTGTTTGTGTATGTTGGATTAATAATCACTCTACAGGTTGATACGCGTTGTAAAGTCTTCCAAATTATTCCACGCAGAATTATGTCGATATCAGGAAGCAGGTCGTCAGACGAAGGCTTCCTCTACTTCCTTCTGAAGCATTGCACGGCGCATCGTGTACCGGCAATATGTGCGGCGCACCAAATCTGGGCGTACGAACTTTCGTCGTACAGATTCACCGTAGTTGAACGCTTCCTATTTGAAAGTTATGACGTTTTGGTATCAGGAGTTTCGTCTCCAAATCAGAAATTTGACATTAAAAAGTTATGAGGTTGAGACATCCAGATTTACATACTTATATATATGTAGATATATCCAGTGTACGTCCAATGCTTGTGAAATTTTAATATCTTCATGAATTTCCAAGTATTGCGCGTGGTTCAAAATTAAAATTAAGTGTGAGGAAAGAGTATCAATCTTTTTAATTATATCAATACCTATAGCGGTTCACTGTCTCTCCAGAAATCGACGAAATGTCCAAAATACCCAGCGAGATAGATGCTGATTTTCACCGATGCGTCGAATAGAATTTAAATATATTACATTGAAAAAAGGTGTGTTACGTTGCAGAATTATCGCCTAATAAATACATCGCTTTACTCATTCAAGTTTGATCAAGTGATACGCGGCTCGTTGCACATCGTCGAATGTCGCAGTGCATCGCGAAATTTCGGTGTTCCTCGTTTGTGGGCGCATATTCATGCGGCCACATTGCTCGGTATAATCGACACGGCATCCGCCACGTTCGACAAGCGACGACCTCTTCTCGGTGACCTTTTCACGCCGCGGATCGATTCGTGGAACGATATTTCCTCGTTACCGTTGCACGTCGCGTCGGCGCGGCACGAAGGTAAATCTGTTTTAAAAACGCCGCGAGATCAGAAGACGCGATTGGATGGATGACGAATCAAACAGCCAGCCGCGAATCGTTCATCATTCGATTGGTCCAATATTTCGAATCGTCAGGTTTGTGAAAATTGTTTACGTTCCTCCCGGGAAATAATGACACGCTCGTCGAGTACAACTTTTCAGTTGTAATATCTTGACGCACGCCCATAAACGGTTAAGAGACTTTCGAGCCATTGGAAAATACGCGCAATACTTTGAAATTTTAAAAGCAGAAAAGTGTCAGCGCGCGAAACTCTTCTTCCTGCATTATAAACAGAAAACGTTTTCTATTTCGAGGATAAGCTTAAAAATATCGAGCTCGCGGAGATGGCTTGCGGAAGGGAAAACAATACGGTGGAATGCGATAGAAGTTGAAATTGTTTCACAGAAACTATCTCTAGAGTCGACCCCTCTGTGGCTGACACTTCGATCGCGGTCTCCAACTGTTCCCAAGGACAATAGCCGCTAATTTGATTAACTCGCGATTAATTGCATGTCCAGGACTAAAGCGGGCGGTCTCACCGCATCAAGCACTCGGTGATATATATTCGCATTGACAGTACAGATACCTGATAGTGTCCGTCAAGGCAAAAGGCATGATCGCTTTCCCCGGCAATGTCTCTGATAGCAAGAAGCTATAAGCTCCTTATAGCAAGTTGCAATAGCGCGACGTTGCCATAATCTACTGAAGGAAGCCTCTTAGGTCGTAATATAAGGAAAGGTCCTTTGATACAAACTTCCCCCTTTCTCCTCTCGTGGATGCCCGTGGAGTCCGCGAGCGAGCGAAACCGTCCCCGAGCCACATCTGGCAAATTTTCTAGAGAAACCCCTCGGAAAGGCGGCACGGAAGAAATACGAGATGTATTTCCATACCGAGTTAACGTAACATTCACGGTTTCGCGCATAAAGCGATTGGCCAAGTATATACGTTTACTCCACTACCGCCGCTGCGTTTCATCGATTTTCGATTGTATTTTCGCGACGCGATGTTTAATCGAAAATATACACGCGTCACGCTGCTTTTGATATTTCTGTAAATTAGTTATATTATTGTGATAGTGGTGGCTAATCCATATTGATGTGCCACATTATTTTTGCTTTCTGCAGTAAGAAGGCGAGAGGGGAGGCAGACGTAAAAGTTGCTACGTGTAACATTTCGCGTGTAAAACTATTGGCAAAGTACACGAGTATTTACGATGCGCGTTGTATCGATTTTCGATTGTACTGTTTCGCGGAGTGACATTCAATTAAAAATACCCGCGCGCATTCTTCTGCCGTTTCCGTATACCTTTTCCATTAATCCTCATACATTGTCCGTACTGTTCTTGCATTCTTTATGACATGGAGAGCTGGGAGGGGGGAAGAGGGGAGGGTAAGAAAAGAGAATTGCGAGGGGCACAACGTGGACCCCCGGTGTGGTTAGCGGCACGATTGTCCAGATAATGTCGTTGATTGAACAAACAATAACATCGTTAAGGCAGTAAGTGGAATAATCGAAGTATCGATAATCTGGTTTGAGCGGACGAGCAGACCGCGAAAATACGGTTTATTGGTTCGGACCGAAGCCTCACTTCCCCTTCTACGGACAAATGCTATTTGTTCGTAGAATTTCCGGTTTCATTCCGGAAACAATAATTGTCGTTACATGTATTGCGTAGCGCAAGAATTACCATAGTACTCTGCGTACGTCGACAGAGAGTGCAGGAGAGCTCGGGAGAAAATTTCAAGCGAGAAGTTCGTATCGTACTGTTTTTAATTCCTAACGTTTCGTAACATCGATTCCCTATCGCGCATCCTCGAAATTTCTCCTCGAAATTTCTCCTCGTTCGTTGAAAGAGAGTAAGGTAAAGAGCGATTCGATGATACTGAGAGAAGCTAATACCACGTCGACCTAATAGATCGACACATCCATTGAGGTTGAAGAGCAAAAACTGGCGCCCGAACACAAACTTGGGTAGAACGAAAATACTTGACGATGACAAGAACTCGGCACACCCGCGGTAAATGGACTGTTAGACATAGAGAGCTCCTACCGTCACGCCTATATATTTACTTATCAGTGCCGTCTTTACCTATAGCGCGTGATCATCACGCACACACACACACACAGTACGTGTAAAAACATGCTGAAAATATTTTACGCAGTAAGAATAATTTTAATATTACTAATACGTTTGTCCTTGCAAAAAAGAAATGTGATTATAGATCACTTGCCACTTTAATGACGATATTAGGAGAAAGTCAAGAGAAAAATAACTATAGATAATTTTATTGCGGGAGAGCGAAGATATATACGTGCAAGGAAATATATAAAAATGATTTCCTCGTGGAGTATAAATGTATAGCATAAAAGTCTAATGCCATGTTATCGCCTTTATTTATAACACGGTAATTTAATAAGAATTTGTATTTTAACATTATTGCTCCGTTAACATTTCTTTATAAAAGGCTTTAATTAAGCTTATAGATCATTTGTGTACGTTATATCACTATGTTAGTGACGAACGATACTTTCGCGTGTGTCTTCTCACTTTCACCGGATCGCTCCGTTCCGTGTTAATTTAAGTAAGGCAAACAACAAGAGCGATACCTTCGTTTGCTGGCAAAATCTGAACAGCGGCGCTGACACACGTTAATACATGCGACAGCACTTGATTCAATACTGCTTCGGCGCTCATTATTCGGCGCGAAGTTTCATTAGCATTACTAATTAGAATGCTGAGGAATGGCAAATCTCAGAAGTTTTCCCGAAACTCCCATTGTACCAGCCGTAATAAGAACGGCCATTATTATACTGTTTACAATCTCTAGAGGTGAGTGGAAACTTTGTGCCAAGTGCATCGGGGGAGTTCAGAGGGATGATGGAAAATTCAGATGTAAACGCCGAAGAAAACGACGAGATACGATGGATCTAGGCTGGTGTAGGGGCAAAATTTCTCCGTTAATAATTTGATAACGTGACACACCGCGGTATATGCGGTAGTAACGTATAGCGCGATTACACAATATTGCTACAAGCAACAATAGCTAACTTTTCTCAGATAAACGTTTCATGTGTCGCTGTTATCAAGATCGTATTATCTTATCAATTTTTTCAAAAAAGACTGCGTCCGCATCGCGATATGAATTTGCGTACACGCAGAGAATAAGCAAATAAGCAGGAGAATAAAAAAAAAAGACAAAGAATCAGGTAATCCTCGAAAATGAGAGAGCGAAATGTACCATGAAATATGTACCTATTTTCGAATACGAAGGCGCGCGGATATTCACCGACGCACGGTGTCAAATAAATCTCGCAGAAATGAGAAGTAATGCGCGAATACACTAGCGCTTCCTGACGTAATCGCTGGAGCTGCGGGGAATTAAAAAGGGTAGTTCCCGAAATTATACCGTATGATGTAACACGCGTTTTCCGACATTTCCCCTTTTTCTTGCATGCTGCTTCCCTCATTATTCTTCGTCTCTTATAATGGGAAAACAACTACAGATAAGTTTTTTTTCGCGTGGGAGAGAACGAAGTTTCAAGATGTATATAAGAGGAGAAGATATGTATAAATGATTGATTCGGAACAAAAATAGATACACGCGAAGATGTAATGTAATCATGTGTTATCGCTCTTATTTATTATGCGATAATTTAATAAAAATGAAGAGAAACAGAATATATAAAATAAATTACTTTGTTACTATATATAGGTATAATAAAATTTTTTTATAATTATACATAGAATAAATGTAAGTACATATACGTAAAATGTGGCTCACGCTTTGTCTCATCATTAATTTAGATTTTATAAAAAATTTCTTGACAAAAAAGACTTCATTACTGTATATCATATAAAAAAATTCGTAGTATAGAGACAAAAGTCGTGAACAATGAAACAGAACGCGTTATCGCCGTACGCTTTTCATCGATCCACCTCGTTACGTTGTTACTAAATTGCGGTTTTCATTGATAATAAAAACTGAAGCGTAACAGAAGATCGTTCAATTAATCTGATGGTACGGAGTCTTAATGTCATTAATTAGATCCTTTGTGGTATGCGCCGACGTTTCAAAGGGGCACGATCTTTCAAAGGGAAAAAAATAACGCCTCTTTTCTGTATGCATTTACACAAGTGACACAGCTATGTTTACCTAACAAACATATCCTTTTTGGTTTCCTTAATTGCTGCTTGTAATTATATGAGCTAATATAAATATAACCCACGTTAATTAATTTTAGAAACGTAGTAACTTTTTAGGATCGCCGACAAAAGAAGCCAAATTGCATGGAGCAGCTTTGAATATGCTAATCATCATGGTCGAAATTCACCGCGGCGCATAAAGGCGAGCAGCATTCGTTTGGATTATTAATTATCAGCGGCATTCGTGATAGCCAAATGAAATTACCGCGTGTGACGGGATATTCTTTTTCATGTTCCGACTTTAATTACGAAGAGACAATTGAAGAACAGAGAGGTCCTTACACGAGGGACAATCAACGCCCTTGCGTCGCGTGCGCGCATGTATTAGGTATATTGCAAGCTCTCTGAATAATATTTCGTAAAGACACATTTGCGTGAGATTAACGATATGGTTGCTTAATCGTGTTATCATTACTCGTTAGAGGCTAAAGCTCTGTCTTTTCTTCTGACTATATAATGCGAGTTCGGAGTATCGGGGTGTGTATCGTGTTTACGTTCCTTTATAGATATCGAGAAAGATATTAGATTATATGGAAATAAAGCAAACGCTTTTATGTATGACAGAAGATAGAAACGCTTTCGCTTTGAAGTAAAAAGCATAAAAGGGAATCACATCTTGCATTTCGTATGAATAATTTGTTGCTTTTATTACGAGGAATTACATCTGTATATTTTGAAATATTTGTTTGTAAATATCATCGCTGTAACGGAGAATGCATTATTCAACGACGTTAGTACGAGTCAGACCGACGACTATTTCCTACAGTAATGCTCGGAACTAATTTTCTACGTGCCCAAGGCTTCCTATTGTCATCTATTATTACAATGATAATGTAAAAAAAAGAAAATCGAAGTCTCGTGCGATTGGAATCAATATTCCATTGGGAGACAAAAGGTTTGATAAAGTAATATAAAGGACAGAAATTAATACGTTAATATGTATTATAGCGTACATCCGTGATACAATGTATTATTAATAATGTTGTGTAACGAACGTTCTTCAATAGAGAATATCGACACGGCTGCTCTCAATAAACTTGTCAAACAGAGAGGAAGAGCGCAAGTATCGAGGAATGCAACTGTACGTAAATACTCAATTAAGTAATCACATCCGGGAATTATACGCGCTTGTCTCACACACACACGTACACGTTCATATTGATAAAAAAAAAGATATATATGTATATTCAAGTAGAAACAGACTCATTGTATCAGCCATAAATCACAAGCTGACTTAACTACTTTACAAGCTCGGTGAAGCCGCGCAATGTTATCGGGAAAAGTTTCGACTTCCACCGGCCGGACTCTCATTAAAATAAGCACATCAGGCAACATGTTACGCTACATCTCCATTATGCTGTCTCGAAAAACAGTCCGTGTGAGCGTAGCGTGTCTGAGGCACGCAACTGTATCTTAGCCCGTGATCTCTCATTTCTGGATTCATAATCGTTTTTTGGTAATACGCCAATGCACTCGGTCTCCTCGGATTACTCGGCGAGATTTGGCGTCTACATGCCGGGGAAGATATCGCGTGCCGATATCCATTAAAATTCCGTCCCGATTTTAAAGATTTGACGAAGCGTTATCGACCCCCCCTATCCGCGAGAAGAGCAGAGAGAAGTAGCAGAATCCTAGGAAATCTACGAGGTTACAATATAATTTCAGATATACTTATTGCTAGCGCCTGCTATCATTGTGATACATCCTCGAGGATATTTATCAAAACTTTATCCCTATCTTGCCGGCTCACCTCCGAGGCACTCGGCTCCAGTCTTGTATCAGAACAAACTGAAACGCCAGGAACGTGCGCGACATTTTACGGACGAGTATACAGTACGGATGGGCGTACAGTAACAGTTTCATCGAGGCGTTGCACGTACTTCATGAGACGCTTGCAACAAATAATTGTTTCTCGGCCAAGGCGTGCTGGTATTTTCTAATTTCGGAAACCTATCGTCCGGTCGAGATGGCTGCGCACATGTTTCGAAACGTTTTGTCTGAGAGGGCCGGAGCGGGGAGAGCGGGGAAGGGCGAGGGAATGGCTCGATGAAGAGAAGAAGATTGTGCAGGCGGATCGCCGACGGTCACACCACCATTCATCAATTATTGATAGACTTTTATTGATATATCCGATCCCTCTTTAATAATTTTTCGAATTCGAACGATTTGCGGGATACTGTAAATATTTCCACAGCGCGATTTCCACACTCCCTCCTCCTCCCCCCCTCTCCCGTAATACACATTTGCGCGCGACACAAAACGACCCGGCGGCTTTCGCAGCCACGCGCTGTGTACTTTTCGACTATTAATCGATTGATTGACGCGGGGACGAGTCAATTTTCATTGGGTACACCGTCGATTGGAGCCACGTATCGTCGCATTGTGTGCGAGGTTCAACTCTCCGCACAGACTGTGGAAAAGAATTACATTGCCCGTCCGCGCCGTATTCCCATTCTGTGGTAAAATCAATACAAAGTAAAATTAAACGTGTCCGCCGTACCGTGAAAATTTAATAAACCAGTCTGACGAGTCAGATTCCTCTATGAGCGCGGCGCGCTGGAGAGGTAGCCAGAAAGAAAGCTTTTCCCGCGACACGACGCGGCACAGGGAGATGCCGCACACATAGAGATGGTCCATGATTTCCGTCCGCCGCCGGCTATCGAGCGATTTGCATTTCGACACAATGGCTGACTACAAGCGACACACTCGCCATTACGATGGGCCTTTTCCTCTATCATTCATCCTCGTGTTTCCCTTTATTCTGCCAGTCTACTAGTCTCTTAGCTCGCGCGCGACACGTGGAAGAGACTTGCAGTAAAAAAAGAGAGAGAGAGAGATGGATAGAGAGAGCGAGAGAGAGAGAGAAAACTAAAGATCGAGCGGGGATCTTCGATTGGGACAATTAATTATTTAATTAATTAATTAATTGTGAAAGAACGGCGCGCGCGTGCGCTTGCGCGCGTAAAGCGGATGAGACAGCGTAGGAGGCAGAGATAAGCCAACGATCCGCTCCAGACTTCGTCTTTATGGCTGCAATGGTGGCATAGAAAAATATTGACGCGCGCTGGATGCCATTTTCCAGCGAGGCACGGCGATGGCGACGATAAGGTCGGCGAACAGCCAGCGGGAAACACGGTTTGGACTGCAGCTCTCTCGGCCAGCTTTTATTGATCTTTCGAAGTCAAGAGAACCGGCTAATCCGCCCGGCCGGCCGATCGGCGCGCTGTCCCACCAATTAAAAGATGGGATCCAGGCGATAAAGAGGAACGTGAACCGGAGTAGCGCTGATCGATTAATTGCCAGCTCCCCGATCGTTGTCTAGAGAATGTCGACCTATTCCAATTTTCTTTTCGTTTTGAGATACGTTGCGCGCGTGTCGCGCCCATCAAAATTACTCGGCGACGTATCCGTCCTTTTGTTTTCTTCTCGCGTCGCGCGTTTCCCTCCCGCACCTCTCCTTTCTCTTTCTCTCCTTTTTTTTTATCGCGTCCTCATTCGCATTCAAATTTATTCGAACGCATAATACACGCGCGCGTTATGCTCGAAATGCATTCGCGTGAAGAAGGGTCCGTGGCGATTCACCGGGTACGACATTCGCTCTACTTTATTTTTTTTTGTTACCTTCTATTCTTTTTTCTCGCCATTATTCGGCGCACTGCGGGTGCGCATATTTTTTTGTCGAGAGCTGGTCCAATGCAAATCGCAATTGTACTCTCGATATTTCGGCGATAGAAACTGGTTTTCAAATTTTTGTACAAGTACGTATTCGAGCGCGTTGTAAACTCGGAAATGGAGCCCTTGTAATTGACACGTTCCATTATTAAACGGATCAAAATTCGCTGTTACAATTTTTTCGCTCGACGTTCATCAAACAAAAGTCACTGTTCAGTCTGTTTCAATCTGTTTTCATTCCTGAAATGTGTTAATTTTGCAGACATCGATCCTAACATTTCTAAATTCTGAAACTGCTTCAAATTTTAATTATGTCAGTCTTTATTGTATATTTATAAAATACAAAAGGTATAGTTTAATTAATATCATTAAACGTTAAATATATAAATTCCTTTTTAAACTTGCTTTTAAATTAAAGCGAAACTAAAATTGAAACCGTAGAATGAATAGAAATCTAACACAGCTAAAAATATTTTAGTTTTTCCGAGCAAATAAAAATATAATAGATATATCTACAATTTACGGTTTTTGAAAACTAAAATAAAATTGTTTTATTACTTAAAAAAAATGTCGCCAAGAATAGTTTTTGCACAGCGGTAATTCATTAAAGAAACACGTTTTCGTGAATCTCTCTCTCTCTCTCTCTCTCTCTCTCTCTCTCTCTCTTTGTCCGGAATCGTATTTTCTATTCGGTATCAAGTATGTATAAATTTCAGATCAATTCCCAGTAGAACAGCCGATGGTTCGATTTGCCCCTAAGTGCGATTAGTTTCGTGACAACCGCACGGCACTAATTAGTCGGATTTGGTGATCGAGCCAAAACGCGTATTATCCATTTGCCAGCCACGCGCGCGCGGGCGCTCGCATTTACGCTACCGAGAGAACAGAGAGAGGTACTTGGTGGAACTTGGCATTTACTTGCCGGGCACGCCGTGTACGCGTCAGTATGGGCATCGCGCGCGTATCGCATATTCATTCCACGGCGGTAACTATCAGATTTCGGCTATGCGTCACTAGGCGAAGGAGATTCCCGTACCGGGAATAGTTGACCGAAGTGTGCCGTCCGTATGCCGGGGATCTCGCGATCCAAACTATGAGGATTGCGTGGACCGTAGCGAACGCGCAGCGCCCAGATTACTATCCGCCGGGGCTTTTAGGCAAATTCAGATACTCCTGCGAGATTGTGCTCGCGTAACTGTTGTAAAACCAAACCTAACACGCAACACGCCGCATTTATCGCGCGGCAGCTTCTATATGCATCTCGATTTCCCGCCGCTTATAAACTATGCAATAATATGCTTAATGAATCATACGCGGTAATAAAATAGTTACCGCTATCGAATAAAATCGAGGCTAGTTCTTGTCTGTGTGATTTTACGTTAAAATTAAGTGACTTTTGTTAAAAAGATTTTGAATGTTGATGGATTTATTCGAAACAATTTGCGTTAAATGGTGAATTTTTAATAGGTTTATCTCTTTTCAAACACCATTTATTAGCAGAGACGCAAAGAAGGGAAAAAGCGTTCGTCCTCTCCAGCTGTTTTCTTGCGACATTTCAAATCAAGTGATGTAGTACAGCAGTGCCGCAGGATATATTATTTCCGCAAAACGCAATGTTCTATAAATGTACGACTAAAAAGTGTCAAAGTTACTCGGGAAGTCCGGGTAGTTTCCGATTTATGTGATAATGCACGATTATTACACGGAGCTTTTGCACGTACTATACCTTCCCGTGATTAAATTCATCTCGCCGCCTAGTTTTTCCGATTTTCATTTGGCGTGATCCACCGGGAACGAACCGACGGACGATTCTCGGTTACCAGGCGCGGGTTACCTCGCACGTGTTGACGGCGAGTAAAGAGTGGAATGGGAAGCTTCGATCGACGAAGCTGTACGGCTCCGTTATCGCGTCATTCCGAGAAGATATCCATAGACCAGATAGTAGAGACGAGAATATGGCTTCCTCCGAAATCGCGAAATCTACGCCCGCGCCGTGGCGCACGGTATAATGTTGTTGCACCGTATTATTTAACAAAATCTTATCAACCGTGCGAACATTTCGCCTCTATTGTACTGCAATTGTCCATGAAATTACCGCTTATTTCTGCTTTCAGAAAGATACATCATATTAGCGTCGATATTAGCATACATACTGATTTACAGGTGCGGGATTATAATCGTTTGAAACGAACAAGTTGGCATAATTGGACACTGATGTTCGTTAGTCATTTCTGCATGACAATAGAATTGTGAAATTGGGACCGCGAAACGAATATAACCGACCACACGTTGCAACTAATCATACCTGCACATAACTCTATAAAAAAAAAGAATATCGAATAACTTCAAATCTAGATATTTGAGAAAGCGTATCCACGATCGGAATAGTTGATAGGGGATGAGTTAATTAAGCCGCGGGAGAACCTGACAATTGGATAAATTCCATAAAACCCGTTTATGACACCAAAGAGAATAATACATAATTTCAAATAACGGCAGGCTGAAAATTTATTTGTCAGACGTTAATTACTATAGTAAAAATGACAATAGCGTAATATCATAATTATCGAGTTTATTAACTCGCCTTTTCTGCGGGATTATGAGAACGATTACCGAAATAGCAATTCAATTTCCCCTGACTGCAACGTATTAAAAGTTTCAGTTCTACACTTAATAAGAATTTAATCTCGCATCTGCAATTCTCTCTCCTCCATCTCCCTTCCCCCCTCTCATTCTCGTACATTTTCAAAGAAGTCCATCGGTCGCACAAGTAGTGAATTTGCATTTCGCCAAAGATTTCGTTCGCGAATATTGGCATGACCCCGGTGATCTCGGTACTTGTCTCTCTTACGACCGAAACTTGGCTCGGCTCTACTACCTCTTTCGATCTTTTCCATTGTCTTACGTTCCCTCTTATTCTTTCTTTCGCTCTCTTTTTCTCTCTTATATCTTTCCTCTTTCTCCGCGATAAATCTTCCATTAAATATTTACGTTTCGCTTGTACATGCGAAATCTGCGGTGATATTTTAACAATCTCAATTTGTACGAGGTGTCCTACCGTGAATTCTCGACGCAATTTGCTACATAAAACTTCCACATTCGTATGAAAGTGTTTTGTTGTTCAAAGGCATTTTTCTGAATTTCTACAAAATTAATTTTATATTCCGCTTATATTTAATCGATGATGTTTTTACCTTACAAGTGGATATATAAATATTAAGATATATGTACCGCTTCATTGCACCAAGTGTTCTTATTATTCAAGCTTGATTTAATTTTGAGATTTCTGTATCAAATCCTACGAATTTCTAATAAAAATACCGAGTCTTTCCAGCGAATCAAAAATTAAAAAAGTAATTTTCGAATTCGTTTTCGAATAAACGGTAACGTTCGGAAAATGATTCGTTGTTTCGCTGTTTAACTCGATGCGATGGTACATTAAGTCAATATACATTTTAATTAGTCAATGCGCTCGGTAGTTAGCGCGTAACTGCCTTATGGAATTCCAGGCCATGTACCTTTTGATGCCTCCTCATTTTCGCTTCGCGGACACTCGACACATCATTAATTGAGGCTCCGAAACATCGTGCAACCTCATAAATGACCGCAGCTATAGCTGCGCTCGTATTTATACCTATCTCTTGCATAAATAATTATTATGGTCAGTTTAATTACACACACTTACGAGCGTCAATATTTAGTTTCGCCCTTTTGTGAGGTAGACAGGTACGAGTAATAAAAAACGCGTCAATATACGTGTTAATTTCAGTGCGCATTGTCCGGCAATATTGATTAACCGGTGTTGTCGCGACGAATTAGTTATTGCCATATTTGCGACGATATAAAGTAATATCAGCGAGTAACACAGCCGACTGCTACCAGATGATAAATGCAACTGATAAACGTAATAAAAATTAACGAACCTATTCCTGTCGTGCGCGAAAGAGGCGCGCTCGTGTGTTTTTAGTCGAAATTACTCGAGGATTTATTAAATTTTTCAAACGACGACGGGGCGTCTTTATTCTACGATAGCGCTTTTTTTGTCACACCTCTCGCGATGGTCTTTTTTTCGTACTAACCGTCGTCTGATCTTCCAAGGCGGATCGGAGCGACCTATATCGGGATACCAGCCGCCGTGTCCTTCCCTTACAACAAGTGTGGATGGATTACGGCAACCACGGGGTACACTTTCGTGCGGTGGAGAAACCCAGCGGTCGGTACGCGGTGGGCATTTAATTACACGGATCGACCGGATCGAATGGATCGTCGTCGCGGTTGCTGCCTGCTCCGCGTTTCGAATGACTGCATCCATCACCGGCCGATATCACGCGACGTGCTCGTTCTCGCCATTTCCAGCCTCTCTCTCTCTCTCCTCCTACATCCCTCACCCTCATCTTCGCCCTTCCCCTCTTTCTCTTCTTCGCTTACTTCCCATACGTTCGCCTCCCTCTCGTTCCCTTCGGAAGTTCTAAAGCTATTGCGCGCGCGAACGTGCTGAAAATTTTGTACAAAGTAACGACGCGCGCGATCTCAGTGTGTTTCGAGAGAACAAACGAGAGGTGAGGCGCCGCGCAAACTTATCTCAAAGTCGACGAGACCCCCCAAGTTCTTCGTTCGGTCGTGTCGTAACCTAACTTCGGTATTAAACGTTATTAGCTAGCGATCCAACGTCGTACTGTTCCCGGAAGAGACGGGGTATCGGGGAACACGATCCGATGCAGTCACTTGGCGTCGCCGGTATCATTTACCGAAAACTGTCGTTGTCTCAGGCGGGAGGATCCTTTAACGAGGTCCCGGCGGGTCGTTTAATCTACGTTCTCGTGTCTCGCGCGTTCACCATTCTAATAAAAGCAAAAACCACTCACGGTATTAAAGACTCAGATTGCACAAATTCATGCCCGGTAGAAAGCAAGGGTGGACGAGGGGAGGAGAGGTGCGAGAGAAAGGGGATGACCCGAGAGCCTCGAACGACTGTCTCTCCCGCCGGCTGACACACTGACGCCGTACAGGCGACGTCCTCGGGATTTTCATTCCCTCTGGACGAAGGGAATCGTCGACGGGAGGGGGATGGAAAGCGGGACGAGCGAGAACGACGGAATGCGAAGGCCGCGTCATGTTTTCGCTGGGGCATGTCGCAATTTTCCCTTTCGGAAAAAGACGGACGGTGTATAGCCCGAGCGAGGGACGGCCGGCGATTGTTGCAACGTCACGTCTCTCGTGCTTCACGAGGCTCTAACGCCAGGAATATATTCCCCGGGGTGGAAACACACGCGCGTGTGTGTGCTAAGCATCGCCGAGTGGCGTTTACACGTCGCTCAGGGGTCTGACGCGCTCGGCGACTGAAAGAATTCACGCTTACTTTCACCGCTGAAAAGGCTTCTCCCAATAATCAGGATGTACGTGTGTGGAGTCAGGAGTTTTCTCAATGGTTCCAATTATTATGCGCGCACTATGTATTACTAGGTATATTAATTAAACGGATAATTCTAAATCTGATGGATTTACACTCCCTTGTACGTAATATTGTGATTATACATGCTATTACATGTGGCGTACAATCATAACAGTGTAATATTTTATATACATCGCGAGATCGTAATACCATATTATAGAGATATATAATATCCCAGCTTTCGAAATTAATGCTATTTTAGTTATTTTAATATTAAAAATTAATTAGAGGGAAAGTCTTTGATAACACTTTATTGGAAATTTTGTCACAATGACAACAGAATTTTGATTGTGTCAAAATTCTAGAAATCGCCTAAAAATAGCGGGGTGGTTTTGTACACAGGATTATTTAATCGAAATCCAATAACTCGAATCTAATTAAATTTTAGAACTAGATTCTCAGATATTACTTGAATTCTTAGATTTCACTTAAACAAATTCAGCCAAATGAGATACTCGATAATAATGGTGCATTTTTGCACAACTCCGTTTATAATAACTTTTGAAATCGAACATACACACACACACACACACACACACAAATATACATACAGACATGCGCGCATACACTCGGGCTAAGACAAGAAAAATCCAATAATTAAGAAATTTAAATGATATTTTTTCATGAACTGAGAATTTGAATATTTTATGAGAGTGCTCCTGTGAAATATCGGCTTACGATAGCTTTGTCAGCTTGGATATTATCGCCCGGGTAAACACGAATGGCGGATTATAACGTGAGCGGGAAACTTCTCAGTTTATAATCTTACTGTTGCAGTTTGTGTAAGGATATTCTCGCGGAGGATACGAAAACTCGGTCGTGCTTTCCGCGCAAATGCTTTCACACCTCGAAGTAAATTGTCTTCAAACTCGATGTCTCATTTCGATTTTTTATTTTAAGATTTGTAAAGTTTGCCAAACAATACCAAGCCAAGATTGGACGTTAATCAATTTTTAGATATTTGCACTATCAAAATTTGTATTGACATTCGCCGTATATTCTTAAAAAAGATACGAAAACTCGGTCGTGCTTTTTGCGCAAATATTTTTACATTTTGAAATAGATTGATCAATTGACTTCAAACTTGATGTTATTTTATATTTTTATTTTAAAACTTGTAAATTTTGCCAACCAGGGAATTGAGGACATTAATCAATTTTTAGATATTAGAATTTATATATGTATATGGTAATATTCAAAACATTGCATCTAAAATAATATTGTAAAAAGTATATTGTGTTATAAAAAGTTCTCTTCACATAGAACGAATTATAATTTGAGATGACACAGTTTTAAATTTAGAATTGCTAGGTTCATTTTTAGAATTCCATTGCACTGTTTTTAGAATTTAATTACACCGTCATGAAAAAGAAAAATTCTTTGGAATAAAGAACATTCTTTTAAAGCAATGTCTGTCAGCTGGCTATCAACTTTAAGTTGACTTTACTTGTATGTTATATAATTAATGTACATGTGGTTCGTGCGGGCAAAAGCGCGCGAAATTTTGCACCTTCGGCTTTTTTTCCGACGTACGTGTATATATATCATACCCTGATTTAATCATCCCGTCTGAATCGCCTTTGAAATCACGGTGGTACGAAAATATAATTCCCTTTTTCACTCGCGGATGGTGCATAGGTGCTACACGCAGCTTCGCAATTACCTAGTACTTTATTCCGTAATTATGTATACTTTGCGCCGGTAGTATTTAATCTCTTTAGCGCGAGATACAGTTTGCAATTTTTGTAACACACGCCGTTAAACCCGTTTGTCACTCCCCAAGATAATTAATAGGAAGTAAAATGATTGTGCGAGATTTTTCCTAACATTGTCAAGATTAAATATTGATCTTACAATGGAACACAATCAAATATCTTCTTTCGGTTTTAATAAATATATATAGGACACGTATATTTTTATAATATAAAAAAATTTTTATTTTAAAGTTATTTTTATTATTATTATAAAATATTCTTAAAATTATTTAATTTTTATTAAAAATTAATCTTTTATAATTATATTCGCTTTGAAAGAAAATAACTGGTTTTTTCAAAGGAGAATTTTATGCGAGAATGCATTTGTAATAAAAAATATGTCTTTGTTTTTTGTCTATATTGTATCTATATTTTGATACGTCCAAAACCTCATAGAAAATGAATGACACTTGGAATTGTATTTCCTTGTTATCGAGTACAAATGCAAGATATGTAACGTATAAAATATCCTCAACCTCTTTATTTCATAAATAATATATTCTACATTTAAATAACCAAGAGATTCTTAAGTGTCATCTGAGCTGACAGGAAATAGAGAATATCGTAAAAATTTGACTAAACATTTCATGTTTGCTGCAAACAAATGTGACACAAGCAGTGACTGTATACGTGGATGTTCTGAATTTTTGTGTAAAAATATGAAGATTGGAAAGGATGCTTTGATCTATCAAACCATTGCAGAAATATGTCATCGTTACACCTCTCACGAGATCGAATGCATAAGTCATTCTCTTTGATGTTACTGCTAAAAATAGCAGTTTCAGAGCTTAGCGGCTTGACTCTGTACATACGCCGGCGACGACGTGTCAGCGGCGCTATTTTCCCCCGCAGCTGCGTGCGCGCTCGTACGATCCGATATTTATTATCTCGCGCAAACCCGATGACGCGACCGCACCGTAAACGGCTCTGCGAGGAGTTTCGCGCGCGCACGAAGGGAGTAAGAAATTTCACGGAACGAGTGTCAGAGGGACATGAAAAAGGAGCAAATGTCGTCGCTTATACCTGGGCGCAAGTGTCTCCCGTGTTTGCACGAGGTGCTGTGGAACCTGATATTTCTCGCGATAAAGTAAACTCGTGGAAAGGGGAGCAGAAAGGAGATCGAACCGTAGGAGAAGAGCGTAGACGCAGTGTGGTATATTTTATAAGAAGAAAAAGGAGTAGCGCGTTCTCTTTTTCTCTCGTACGCGCGCGCGAAACTCGTAGAGACGCGGTGCTCTTGAACCGTGAAGATCCGCTCGCGACGGGTGTCTCCAACGGTAAACGATTTATTCTCTTCCTTTATTGTCTGCGCCTCGTCCGTCCCGCGCGGCTCCCCGTGAAAACGGTATAAATTGAGCGTCAAGATTCGTATCTTTGCATGCGCAAATACGGCCGCTTCACATTCATGATTTTTACTCGGATTATCGGCTCGGCTCGGCTCGGCTCGGTATACATATATAAGTAAGCCATCTCTAGCTTAGAATTGACATAACGTTTCGATTGATCTCTCGGCTCTCTCGTCCGGCTCGCGCGCTTTTTCCTGCGCGACACGCGATACGCGCGACTGTTTGCTCGGCGAGAAATTCCTCTGGTTCGCCTCGCGCGCCTTTAGGAAAATGTACTCTTCTTTTCTCCCGTGATGGCGCGATATTATCTTTCCCTTACATTTAACGCGAGATACGCGCATTATGCAAGAACGTTACACCTGGTCCGCTAAGAAATACGGATAAAAAACGTTGTCTTGCGCACGCTGTTCGTAACACGTGAGACACGGTTTATTCATTTGTGTGAAAATTTCTTCAGCACAACGAAAAAAGGAAAGAAACCACCGAAAGACCGGACGCTCTCCGGAAAGTAAAATACGCGGCATTCTCCTCTAACGACGCCAATATCGTACGGCGCATTTTAAACACAACGGAGATATTCGATGCTTCTCTTGCGAGGCTGAACGTTACGCCCTGGCACGGAGATTTCATTTACAGCACAAAAGCAGAGAGAAAGAGAGAGAGAGAGAGAGAGAGAGCATTAAGAGCGAAACGGGATACGAATACGGCGCAAAGGGGGTTGAACGCGAAGGAAAACGCGCGTTGATCTTCAGAGAAAGAAAAGCGCTCCGCTGCAACCAATTGCTGCAACCAGTTGCAACTGTGTGTTTACACAATACGACAACGTATTGTCACCAGAGATTTTCGTTAAACATCGCTGTGAGTATCGCGCGCCCCTCCTCCCGTCCCCGCGCGCACGCGAGCTTTGTTCTTGTAAAGCATGCACGGGTTAGCACGCGTATTTTAAAACAGCAGAATTTGTAAAAGCGTATCTAACCGGGTGTACATACACGTACACTCGTTGAACCAGACGGAACATACGCGTGGTTCGCGCTGCGTCGAGCACCTCGCGAATACTCGCGGATACTCTCGCGCAAATATGCACTGGTATATTTCGCGGAAAATGTTTACGGCAAATACCGGACGTATCTTGCCGGAATGAATATTTCCAGCTTGTAACGGTCGCGCCTGCGAATAATAAATATTCCGATATTTTTAGAGATTCAAGCGGATTTTTTTTTATTGGGTCAGCGATTTTGACGAAACATTTGTGTAGTTATTTTAAGCGCGTTAAAATTCGTCAGATGAATTCAGCACTTATCATACAAGGAATTTCGTCACGTAAATGGGGTTAAGAATACATGATGAAGTAAGGGTAACGAAGGGGCAAATGGAAAGTCATTAATTTAAGCGGCGAACTTGTGTAACCTCGGTCACACAGGTACACGTTTGCTCTTTGGTTAAAATACTCTAGTTAAAATAATTTCTACGCCGAGTCACAAGTAGGATTTGCAATATTTTATTCACGGCGATTATTTGTACCGTATGAAAAATATGTTATCATGTTTATCATGTTTATTCATCATACAAAGAGTAGTCGGTAATATATTTTATAAATTTTCTATTTATTCTGTTTTTTTAACGACGATTTATTAAAAAAATAAACTAAGCAGTTGTTAAATGAATAGTTGTTTACATTTTTAGTTTATTGCATTAAATTTGTAAAAATGTGTGCAAAATAAGAAATATTACCTAATCCGAGTATATAATGCTTGTGCAAAATAAAGTAACGTGTATTAAGTAATTCTCTAAAAATTCTTTTAATTTTTAAAGTTTTATTATCGAGCGTCGTTTTATTATACGATAACGTCAATATCTCAAAGTATGTCTTCTTCCTTTTAGTTCAGTATTTCAACTTTCTGCTCAGATGTTAATTGTCAACTGCCAATCACCAAACTCCAACTTCCAACCTCCAAGCTCTCAATCCTAAGTCTTTGAATCTCCATCCTTTCTCAGTCCATAATCTTCAGCTTCAAGCTCTCAACATTCAATCCTCAAGTATCAATTATCAGCTTCAGCTCTCAGCTCTCAACTCGTAATCCGTAACCTTCAATCCTCAATCCTTAACGATTGGCTCTCAATCCGCGACTCTCACATCTCATGCCGTAATACATTTCCTCAATGTTCAATTGTTAATTTATGACTGGTGCCATGAATGCAAGAGTAACGATATAAAAAACATATTAATCAATAAAGAGAGATAAAATATTAGTTTATGTAGAACGGGATGTCACACGAGGTATTTTTCACCTCATCCTTCTATCTACGGATTCGCAGTATGCATCTGTAAAGCTGTTGATCTATATCTTCGTGAATTTATGAGTTTATAAAGCTATGAATCTATAGATTTATGTTATTCGAATGGCATCGAAAAAAGCCGGACGGAATTGATTCAAGAAAAAAATTATTCCAATCTCAATGTGCTTAAAACAAAATATTGCTTCAAAATACAAAATAATATAGACTTTAAGTGGCCATTCTTAATTTTCTTAAAGTTCAAAGAAAAGTAGAATCTGTCTTTTTTGTCTTTACGAAATAATTCTAAATGAATTAAACAAGATTTACCATCTGTACATTTGATTCATTCTTTTCACATTTCTATTGTAATTTTTGATAAATCCTGCCGAGATCGTATAATTGAAATTTTGGAGCAGTTTCTCAAAAGCATTGTTCACAATTTGTTCCTTCCGCTATTGACTTTTGTTTAATATTTTCCGAGGTGTACTTTAGCGTTTAAATCGCGCCGTAGATTTTCGCCGTAGACCCGTACGAAATTGCGCCGTTACTTTCTGCAAATCCACCCTTGCTATGAAACATTCTCCAAGCGAATCTCGAAAGGCTTTTGCTAGGGTAAGTTAAGTATTACGAAAGTGCCGTCTCTGTTTCTGCCTCTTGGCTACTGGTTTTGCTCTTTTTGCTTCTTTTTTTTGCACTCGTTTCTTGCCCTGGCGCAGTTCAAGCGGTGTACACCCGGTTTTCAACCCGGATTCGTCTTACGCATTAAAAAAAAAGGACTTGCATCAGCGAGTTGCCGCGCGTTTGACACTGCCAACGTTGTTAATTTTTTCCCGCCGGACGAGTTTCCTCGTCGTCGACCTGCGAAACAGAAATCTCGCTAATAGATAACCCGCCGTGAAACAGTTTTCTCTCCGGGATAATCGGCTCTTTTTACTCAGAATACGACGAATCGCGCATGCAATCTAATAGAACTGTAAACGGCAGATAAATTTCATCTTTTTCACGTGCGTACGTCGTGTGGTCGCTCGCGCCCGCGACGATAGTAAGACGTGTTTTCGCGACGCTGGAAAAAGTTGGGATAGTGGAACTGAATTTGATCGATTTTCGATTGAGGTCGCCCGCCTGCCGCGCGACGGCAAATTAGGTCGTATGATATACGCGGTGAATTCGCTGGCTCGCTTCGAGAAACAAACGGACAGCGGATACGCGAAAAACTCGAGCGTGAATTAAACAGCGTGTGATCTTTCGAGATACCCTCTGCTTGTGACAAAGTGTCAGCTTCTTCAATTAGTTGGATTATTTAAGTTCTCTTGTTTCAAAAATGCATTTCCAAATATCATTTCGTTACTTTAAAAAAATATATTTCAGTAACATTAACGAGCTAAAATTTGATCCTGGATGCTGAGATACTGGACTTTTTCCCCTCCCACTGAAAACTAGAATACATTATTGATTAAGTTTGTCAGTTTATGTCGTCCGTGTTTGCTGTTACATGAGCTTTATTTAAATATCTTCTCCAAGCTAAGCTCATGCATCGCTAATGTTCTTAAGTACCGTGCTATTTGCCACGTAGGATGAGTTTCAAGAAAAAGCCACGGGTATATGAGATTCTGCGGACCCCCGAAGTGTGGGAGAAGGTAATTCTGTGTACCAACGATTTTTCATCCTGTCGTTCCTCAGCTTCCTCATTTTTCGTGGATGATATAAGAGTGATTCCACCCCTGGTACTCAATAAATTATGCAAATTGCAAGAACCTTCGTTGCTGCCTTTGCATTTTCTGCGGGTATACATACAGCAAGTTTTCGCGGAAATATACTTTCTCGTGGAAAAAGGACGTAATATCCTGCTCAACCTCGAGTTTACGTTGTGGAACTGCTCCGGTATTACCGTTCGATCGTGGCTATTTTGCGTGCCGCATTCTCTCGCGTATTCGTACAAACGCTTATACATCTCGCTTATTCGACACATCCGGTGGACTGGAGTTGAAAGAAATCTTCGTTTCAATAACCGCGCGGCGAGAATCGTTCTTGCGGTGGTATAAAGCGATGGAGGAGGAGGAGGAGGAGGAGGAGGAGGAGGAGGAGGAGGAGGCGAGATAAGGGCTTGGCGAGAGGAGTTTAATACTTAGGCACGAAAATGCACAGACCGCGATTTATATTCCGCATCGATGTCTTAACGAAACAATATCGCGCTGTTCCGTAATGAGACGGAAAGGAAGAATCGTGGAAATTGGAGAGATAGAAGAAAATATAACGACAGTATCGGTGAAACTTTCCCGTTTTGTTCTTCTTTGAAAGATCGACAAAGATATTCCTTAGTCTTGCTCTCCCTCAGGCATCTCGACGGAAGTTTCATCAAAAAACTTATCGTTCTGTATTCTTCCCTGTGCTCCACCTTTCTCGCGTCTTTCACCTAGAACCCCTCCGGTCGAAGTCTAACAAACTCGAACAATGGCAATCATCGGGAAATATTTACGGTATGAGGTGAAAAAGGATCCTAGTGAGACCATGACATCGATCGATCGGTGCTTCATAAACGTCTGTCGTTTTAATGAATTATCGCTATCACGTGCTTGGATGCTGCTTATCATTCAAGGATTTTTTATAATTATGCAATCTCGGATTCTCGTTTCAAGGAGAGAAAGAAAAAGAAGAGTGAGAAAATATTAAAAGGTTTTTTATCGTTCATATAAATCGACTTTTCGTCAATTACCCTAAATCAATATAGCGATATTATAAAATCTAGATAGAAATTCCGCTGCCAGAGGTCGATATGTCCCGAAGCATAAAATGATTAAATGTGACAGCAGCTATCAGACGAGTTTAAAATCTAGAACAATGTAACGTGCAGTGAGAGATTTTGATGGATATTAATATGCCTTAATCGTTATTAATATGTATCCGTGTGCTTACAATCATGCTTAAGATTCACTTTATGAAATATATAGTATGATTGAAGAGAAAACGTGATAAGCGCGCAAAAAATGGAAATATTAAATCTATAATATCAAAAGTAGTAATATCTGCTTATTAATTTTCATATAAATTTTTAATGGAAATTTGGTTTACTAATATTAATTTTTTAATATTGTTACATATGATTACATTATATGAATTTTTTTCTAACATTAATGACCGCTCTTAATGGTTCCGCATATCATCACAAAATATAACTTTACAAACCACCCGCAGAAATAAAATAAACTAAAATATATACATACAAAATTCATATATTGGAATTTTCAAATAAAATCCTTGAATTTTATATGTAAATTGTGAAATTTTAAAATCTCTATGAAAAAAGTTTAAATATTTAAAAAAAAAAACTTGCTTTCAAAATGATGGAAAAAAAGCGGATCGAGACCAAAAGCGGAATGAAACGTTTCATTATTTTACTACCATTTACGCTTCTCACTATTCGCGGTTTCGATCGCTGAACATCATCCTCTTTCTTGTCCTACACAGCGGATTTGTTTGAATGTCCACGCTTTGTATTACTGGCTGTGTGTGGACAGCTAATTTCCGCGGATTAGCGAGAAATACGAGAATCGCGAGATATTAATTGCCTGTAGTGAATTGCCGATGATTGCCGATGCGAAAACAGCTTTGTAAGTAGTTGAAAATTGGATGAAGTTGAATAATAACTGTCACTTAATCCATGCATTTTTTCATGTCATCCGTACTTTATCCTTCTAATAATATTTTATACATTGTCATAAATTAAGCGATATTTTCAGAGGAAAAATATATTTATTTTTCAACAAATATTGTAAATTGTTTTAACCGTTATGTATTCGTTGTTCGACTGCATTGGTCGCATTGCCTGTCTCATTTCTTGAAACGTTTTAAAGTGACTAATTTTTCATTCGTTACATTAAATCTCTACGTTAATACAATCGTACCTGACTGTTAACACTTTTAGCTGATACATTGAGTTTGGTAAAATAAAATTTTACATATTCTATAAATGAAACGTTATTTTGGATGCTTCATCCATTCCGGTCATTTTTGAATAAATTTAATATTATTTATATCTATCGTACACGTATGATAAAAAATTTACGAATCTGCGTAAAATATATGCTAAATATACATATTGAATGGTTTGTGTGGTATGCTAAACAATAATTAAATTGTGTAATAATTCAAAAATATGTATTGTAATAACGTTAAAGCGATTCTAGCATTTTTCCATTCTTGCTTATCTTTTCACGGATTTATTTGGTTCCGTTGCCTGCACAAAAGTACGCATCTCATAATTCTCTCAACAGTCAAAACTATTTTGCAACTTTCTGCTGTTGAAAATTATTTCTCTTTATTTTGGATATCTTATTACCTACTCTTATTTATCGCGAATATCTCGTATCCACCACATATTTCGTTTTACCCGATCGTGTCTGCCATGTTTTCGCGTTGTTTAAAATCTCCCTGACATTTACACGATTTATGAAAGAAATATTAGCCGGTATCGGATTCTTGTATCACGTTTGCGAGTTCTTGCTGGCATAAATATTGCTACACGATACGAGACGATGTAACGACGTTAAGAAAGAAATTCGAGCTTGCGATTAATCGATGAACTATGACCTGTAACTAAAGAAGTACAATACTCTCGCATAGAAACCTGCCGGTGTTTTAAAGTTGCTAAGATAACGTCAACATAACATTATAATGAAATAATATAATAATTCGTGAAAATCATTATTGTCGAATAATCTTTGGAGAAAGCTACGAAATTTACATGTAAATGTTTACTTAACCACCCGGTTTACAACATTTATTAATTCACGTGCAAGTTATTAATGTACTAGGGACCTAGTTCGTTTTTACTCCTAATGAACTCCTGTACTGCTTATACTTTGAAAAGGAGATGTGTTTAAAAGGAGGGAGAGTGCACTTAAGCGCTGATTGCACTGTGTGCACGCTCACCTAGTTATGCCACTGGCCATAACCCCTGTATTTATATAATTCAGCACAAATTTTGCGGTCTAGGTAGGTGAAAATCACAATATAATTTGACCGTAACTTTAACGGTATATTTCAGAAGCATAATTTTAAAGACAATATCCGTAAAAGTGTAGAAATGAAAATGCTCGGACTTCTTGAAATAGGTTTCTGCTTTTATTGGATTTGAGAAAAACGTTTTAAATTTTTATTACACATATACCACATTTTCTGCTGCACTTAGTATTAAATTTCTTAAATGATGAATATCGACTCTGTTGACATAGAAATTCAAAATCAAATTATCGTACGTAAAAGTTAGACAGCAAGAGTCAAGGAGATGAAATGATGTGGTAATAAAGACATTATGCATGGCGTTAATAGATAAGGAAAAAGTTCAGTCGCCAGTTAATTGCGCTCGATTACATCAGGTTTTTGCACTTTGTCCTCTGCCGAGCGTAATCGCCGATCTCTTTCTCTCAAAGTGTATTAATTTACATACTTCTTTCGCACGATCATGAAGTTTTCCATGCAAATCTCAGATTATAATCTAGAGCTTTGTAAGCATCGCGCGCTTAGTGCTTCGTGTAAGAATGCAAGGCTCGATACCTCGTGGGTTACATATCGCGGTTATTATACTTTGTATTTGTACCTTGTGGCCGAGGGACATGCTTATAACACAATCAATTTAACGCGGCGGTACTGTAACATATGAATTTTCGATTTAGTTTGATAATACGAAATTAATTTTGAAGCAATCACTAAAGTCGATATGTTACCTTAAAAAAAAAAAAAAAAATAATATATAAAAAACGTAGAACGGACATACTCGTTTGTTGCATGAATGCTTAATATGCTCGGCTCTGGAACATCATCGTTTCGTTGATAAAAATGTTATACCCACAATCTAACCACGCTTTTATTCAAATCTGATAACTTTAAAATCATGTCGTCGGCACATATGGGCTAAATGAGCTGCCGACCGTAGAATGTCGGCTACTAAAAAACGTTGGGCTTCTACGATCTCAATATACATTTTGTCAAAGTCTAGAAAATTTCTCGACTAAAGTTATATTGGACTCTAAACAAACTGAAATTCCCTTAATCCATCACTGGCGTCAAATTAGATTATGATATTAGAAATAAATCACCGCGCGTAACTCTTTCCTATAACATACCCTGAAGGATATAACTTTTCTTATATGTTACTATGTTACTATCTAAACTATAAACTCTGAAGGGTGCTCGGTACAGATGCTCCTTATATTTTACGTTTTCTGTCGTGTAATAGAAATAAGGTGCAACATATACGATCATACTGTTTCCCGCGTCGTGTAAGAAAACAGCGTTTGCTACCCTGAGGGCCAAATATTGCGGCATGGCGTACTTCGCCATGGGACTTTGATACACACAGCTGCCGTCGTGCTTAACATATTCAATTTAATACGGTAACACCATGGAGACTATACTTAATTTGCATCGGGAGATTCGATGCGAGAGTAGCGTATGACCTGAAACGAAACCGATCAGGATGATTGGATGTACAGATAGTATCAAAAGTCGCGCACATATTCCCTGGCTGCAGCTTCTCTGACGAATCTTGTTTAATTCATAATGAAAGTTGTATCGTAGATTTATTAATTAATCGATTATTGACGGAGTGAGCAAAAATCTCTTTAATATAAATTATAGAGATTAATTGATTTGATCAATTGTTCATTTAATAAATTAATGTGTATTAAATTAAAAACAATATAAGACTCGATATGCTTGAGTTATATTTTTAGTTTTAATCGTAAAACTGCTAAAATTTTAACTGTTATAAATCTAATAATACACGAAAAGTATATCAATTTTTTTACTCTGGGTAATTTTGTCTTTTTACTTATTTATTTATTTTTTGCAATGAGCCGATTCTATCATAATATTATCTAAATTAAGAATATGACAACGTATCTCATTTATATAATATGTGGCGATTAATATAGCGACCCTAGAGACTCAATTAGAATTTATCTATTTAATACAGGGCTTATCGTAGAGGGAAAGTAATTTAATTAAATAAGTTGATACTTCTATCGTAGCTCTTAACGAAATTGTTTTACCAAGAAAGAAAATGTCTAGGTGTGGTCTTGGGATATTAGCTGACTGAGGAATTATTTGTCTAATTTTCTTAAGACTATCTTAGTTTCACACGAATTTCGCGATCTGTTCCATTGTTCTCGCCTCTACTACTTGTGAATTTATTCCGCAAATACTCAGGTAACTTATGCGATCCTTTTTAATTGATCTGTTATAGGGCTAGCGGAGATCGATCTCGCCGATGGATGGAGATAGAAAGGGTCAGGGTGCGGAAATCGCAAGGAGAGAAGACAGGCGTCGGAGATGGAGAAGGGAGAGAGAACAGGTAGGTTGAGCGGCGTCGGCCGATCACGGACGCGCGTGGGACGTTAGCCTGGAAAAGCGAGGCAGATCGGGCTTCTTCCGGGCGAGAATTGAGACGTAGCCGAGGGAAAGGTGTCTCGTTGTTTAAAGAGCGCGCAGTCGGGTAGATCCCCTCGAGGTATCCTGAGGGATAGGTAGGATGAGCGCGAATGCGCGAGAGGAAGCGGCGAAGTTAGAGGGTCGCTCGGGTAGATTTCGGGGATAGATACCGGGCAAAGGCTGTAGGCCGTTTGCTATAGTGCGCACGTACCAGGCGAGAGAGGAGGAAAGACAGGGCAGGGTGGCAGGGTGGCATAGCGAGCGAAGAGCGAGAGGGTAGCGACGGGGGTCGGGGAAGGGTGAAATAGGGAGAGAGAAAGAGCGAAGCGGAGGGATTCGTGGTATAGCTTCGACTTTGGCCGTGCCGCAGTGGTATCGAGCGGCAACCCCACCTTTCACTCGGTCTCCTACTACCCCTTCCGCTGTTCCCGCCACCCTCCCCCAGCCCCTTCCTTCCTTCCTCCCTCATTCGAGCCACAGAGCGCCGCTACCATTCCACCTACCTAGAGAACGTTATAGCGCTCTAGGCGCAAGTGCGCTCGCACGAACCCCGCGAATACTATTTCTCACATTTTTTTTCTCCTCTGTTGCGAATTCTATCCTTCATCTCGTTCTCCTTTTGCTCTATCCCGCACCTCATCTCCACTCCCTTCCCGTGGTGGTAAACCGTACCACGTGACGGTAGACTAGAGGTACTCTATTTAATGAACCACGTGCACCGCGAAATGTCTCGAATATCGCGATCGGAAACGTAACTCGTTTAGTCCTTTTGAATGCATCGTTTGCCGTAATAGCGGAACAATAAGGAAGGATACGGATTTGTGCGAATTTGATAGACGACTGCTTCACCGCAGCCGCTGATAACAGTAATGACATGACCTCCTTCGCGCGTGCAAGTGGAGTCTCCCTATTCTACTATGGAAAATTCTACTCCTTTCCGCGAGAAGAACATTCTTTCGGGACGACATGCATTTCACATATCAACTGTGCTCGTTTGAATAACTTTCCCTCGAGAGAATAGCTTTGAAAATCTTATTCGCTATTCGAAATGGTCAGAAATATAATTCTGTGATGAGCTATTCACAGACAAATATCTTCTTTTGATATGTCAAATAAATCGATGCGATCCGAGACGCAAGAAAATATCGGCTACGAGACTACCACGTAATTATGAATAAAAAAGTAATACGATGAAACGACGATCGAGTGTATAAATAAAAGCGGCGTAAGAATAAAAATAAAACGGTTCTTATCAGCGAAATAATACGTACCTCTCGCAAAGTATTGCGTTCCAGCTATTCCTGGCAGTATAATTACTTACAGTCGATTTAATTCAGTACGGTGTTGCTTGAAATATTTTTATATCACAACGCTTTACGGACAAACGAGCATCAGACAGAAACTGCTTGCAAAAGGAGTTTTGTTTTTACCGCGATAATAATCCGATTGACGTAATACCGCGCGTGAGGGGACAGTCGCGCTTCTTTTCTTTTCTCTCTCTCTCTCTCTCTCTCTCTCTCTCTCTCTCTCTCTCTCTCTCTCTCTTTCGCTTTAACATCTATTTTTTATCTAGTAAAAATGCAGCTGTATGGCCAAAAGCTAATTCTCTGCGGTTACTTTATGTGAACATGTCAACTAGACTTTCAGATTTTCCGCTTTTTTTTCTTAATGCGTATTGTCGCCGCGCATCAGAGCGTTTCGCGTTATGAAATTTTACGATTTTCCTCCGCTGATTTTTTAGTCCTCATCTCCGCGCATCTTGATTTTCCTTAAAAGATTTTTCCACCGTGAAGAGCACGGTGCAGCTACACGGACTACAGTGTTACAGTAGCGTACAAATTAAAAAAAAAGATCATTAAAAAAAGGAACGAGGAAGAGGGAAGAAAAGTAAAAAGATTCTGGCCCCAGGGTAATCTGCTTTGCGGCTTACTCTTTCTCTCTTTCTCTCTCTCTCTCTCTCTTTTGCTCTCTTCTCCCAAAAGTCGGCCAGCCATGTTAAAATTGCTAATATTAGTAAAACAAAAATTTCTGGTGCACGCGAATGACGGACCGAGCTTTTTCACCTGGTGTTCCCGTTCGCCCGGTTCGCCACGTATTAATATACGAGCTCGAATCATGGAAGGGATCGGGGACGTTAATCAGGAATACAAAGCCAATGTTCGGTCGTTGTTTTGCTTCTTAATCGAACGCGGACGGGGGTCACTTGCATTTGCACAATGTCCCGGAGTATGGTTTTGTCGATGAGGCAACGACCACCAACAGGCGGCTATGTTCAAAATTAGCATTGAAAATTCTACGGCTTTCCGCTGGCTACGTCTACGTGCCATCGCGAACGGAGTAAAGGTGTGTTATTTCGTTATAGATATAGGTTATATAAATTTACATATTATTCGCTCTGCGAAGTGATTGCAACTTTTACGAAGTATTTGTAATGGATTACACGGACCGTGTTATGCAAAAATTACGTACCAAGTGCTGGTTTCGCGTAAATTAACTTTCAAATGCAAAGTTACGTGCGGCCGACACCCGGCAATGTGCATAATTTATTTTTTTTTAATTTTATGGGTTATTTCATTGTTGTGCAACACCGTCCATACGGAGCCAGCGATGTAATATAGAACTAACTTGATGAAGTTTCTCGGCTACACAGGAATATCTCTCAAAACACTTCTACAGGTTAAAATTCTAATTTACGATAAATATATATATATATATATATAATATGTGTAATATATTTTTTTTTCCCCCAAATTGTTTCACATAAGTTTTCAACTTTGAGAGTTGCAGCTTTATATACCAATACGGCCGAAAACTGTACTAATAAATCCTGTTGCTGGAATTACGCAAACTTCCGGCATTTCTATTTTCCTCGATAGAATTTCTTATCCTTTATGCAAAGGACATATAATAATAGTAGATAGAAATTGCTTGTGATAATGCGGTTTCTTATTATTATTATATAAAATTGCTGTTATAAGTATTCTAAATATATTGATATTTTATATATCTGATTATTTTTAATACATTATCAGATTACACAATTTTATAACTTTTTAAAATTACAACACATATTTGTAAACTTGCTTCTATATTTATAATTGTGTTTTATATGGTGAGTTTTGCCGTTTCAAAACATCAATAAATTAAAATCGGAAATTGGAAAGCTGATCAGGTATAAATGAAGTAGATCAATAAGGAGAGGCTGATAGAACGAGTTACAATTTCGCGAGGAGCATCGGAATACGTCTTCCATCTCTCGAAAACGCCAACATTTATAAGTAAAGTATTATCTAGTATTAGAGTGATATATAACAAGAAATTAAAAGTGCCATTTTTGTAAGCAGATTTTGGTATTTAATATTTTTATATCAATTCTTAAATATATTTTTTAGTTTTATAAACCGTGTGCCGATATGGCTGTCGAATTTAAAATGCAATCGTAAATTAAAGCTATAATAAAAGAAGTAAATTGAAAAAATAATATCTCAAATTAATTTGGTTGCTAGAGTGCAGTAATAATGCTTCAAGCATTTAAAAAAACGGTGAAAAATTTATTGTGAAAAATATCACTTTAACCAGGTTTCGAATCTGAAATTCTCTCATTTTGTTATATTAATTTGACTATGGGGGTATATTTATAGCAATAATCAATTTATAAATTATTATAATTTCGTAAATTAACGACTGAGACTTGGAAAATTTAGCTAAAATTTAGCATGTACAACAATATTGGAAGTATGAATTTATAATAGTCTGTTCTCCTTTTCCCCTCTCGTCCATTCACGTTACGCAGATATATGCGACGCAGAAACCGGCGCTGGTATGATAATAAAGCCAACATAGTAAATGCTTAACATACGCGTATAATTGCTACCTTGGTGTAATAGTATGTCGTTTTGCCCGCAATCAAAAAAAAGAACAAAAACTGACAAAAATCAATGTAATCAGCAAAAAACGTTGTTGAAATGGAACTGGCCACAGACTATTCTCAACTGAATCATGGGAGGTCGGCGCACTTATTTATTTAACCCCTTAAAATGTCCGCACTATCTACTTCGTCATCGCTTCACTGTCGGTTCGTGTTTCGCGGTATACCTCACGAAAAGAGACTGAGCACAGTTCGATGCCATGATTTCAAGAAAATTCAACAATCAAATTAAAGTATTACAAACCGGAAAAAATTCGAAATTCTTAAAATCACCTTAGATATCTTGTTCTATATTTAAAGTAAACTTTATAAATTATAGAGATAGATCCTTTTTTTACTTAAAAATTCTTCGATCAAGTATCGCGTCGTGAATTTTTCAATCTCTCCCGTAAAATGTTTCAAGAGCTTATATTGTGCTATTGGAAATGGAATTATGTTTGGAAGTAATCCATTTTCCGCGATATTTAAGTACAAAAAAATCAATATATTAAAATCTTTAATGACTGTTTTTCGGCAGATTTGTCTTACATTTAGAAACTTTGTAACGTATGTTTGTCACTTATTTTTGCTGCAATTATTATAAATAATAATTAAATGAACGTCTCATTAGAGAAACTTGTGACTTAATCTTGTATCATATTGTTTTCTTATATCTATATATTAATTTATTAAATTTTAATTAATTTTTTAAAATTTGGTACATAAGTTTTATTTAAAATATATATTTGTTTAACGTTACCTCATATTTTAAAATTAAATTTACATGTATAAAAAAGGTCAGAGTCTCTCATTGTCAAAGGTTTATTTCATGAGATTTATATTAAACAAGTTTTATAACAAAATTAAGCTTACAAAATTTATGCTACTTTTATATACTTTATATTATAGATGTATTTGTATCTAAAACTTTTTTATTACGTGTAATATAACTTCCTGGTATATTTAAATATAACGTTTCGTCATTATTCATGAATTTTGATTCATTTTTTTAACATACACAAAAAGATAAATTCTACTGTTAAGAAAAGTTATTATTCGATTTACTTTTTTTTTTTAAGTAAGAAATGTTATCTTTAATAAAGAAAATTTTTCTGATTATCTTTTAATTATCTTAACATAGCCATCGCAAATTAAAAAAACTCATTATAGACTCAAAAAAGGAGTTATACTCTTAAAGAATATTTAAAAACGACCTATCAAAGCAAAATTAGATAAGCAAATTAAATTAATGATTTGCTTTGATAAATGTATATCATTATCGTATTTTTTCTTCATACTGATTAATTATTGACCGTGTTAATCGCATGTGCAATTCGGACCGATAATAAATTCAGAATATGTTTTGAATGCTTATGATGCATTTGTAAAAGATTGAATATATGAATTAATAAAATATTAGAAATAAATAATATCTACTTAATTCAAATATATTTATATTTTTCCATGTGCATACCGATGTTTATTTTAAATAAATATTACTTATTTGAAGTCTATAAAACGTGTATGAATGCATTTAAAGATATTGTTATGAAAAAAATATTCTTTATAAAGATAACCAATATTTAAAAAAATAAAACTGTGTAATTGGTTTTTGTAGTACAAAAAAGATATTTTTGTGCATGTTGAAATGTCAAACTATATATAAAATAAAAAACTGATTTTTAAAATTTGTCGCCGTTTCTAAAAGAGAACAAGATCAAACTATTTTAAGTATTATTATCGTATTTTTTTTACATATTGATTGATTGCGAAGCGTGTGAATCGCGTGTGCAAATTCGACTGGGTGATGAATTCTATATTGACAGTTTGACACTCGGCGGTTAACCGTGCATCAAGAAGTGATTGATTGAGAGTAAATTATAAAAATAGAAAATAGAAAATAGAAAAAGGATACTGTGAAAGGAGACGCGAATTATAAAAGACAATGCTGACAGTTATAAAGTATTCAAGAGATAAATTATTTACGAGATAAAGTACGAGACTTAAATTATATCTTTTGACTCCAATATGTCTAAAAATACAAAGCTTAAGATCTTGAAAATTTAATCGGTCAATTTAATTTTTTCTTTCACTCGGACTGTTTTTATTACTTTTACCGAGGGCGGGCGTGGAATATGTGATTACATTACATAAGGAACAAACCGAGCACGCGGTCGTTCCGCGCACCCCTCGTCCCGAAGAAAAGCCAGTAAAAATCAATGAACCAAAGCTGCTGGCGCGGGACTAGCCCAGGGCTCTCCTCAGCCTGTTGAATGAACGAAGTAACATTGCCCGTAAGAACTGGTTTGACTGTTGGACAAACGTGTCTATATTGGCTTCCTCCGATATCGACTTCCCGAATATGTCGGCAGTGATCACGTCGCGGATGCGGAAAGGAAAACGAACATTACAATCGCGGATGGAAAGGGTGAGACGTTACGAGTTGCTTCAGCTGAAGTCGCGGATCGCTGAATTTCCGTTTTGTTTTCCATTAGAGGGGAGAAAAATTGAGATACGCCGGAACGCAGTCTGTTGGAAGGCTGTCTGTTGACTGAGTTCTAATGGTTTGTTGCGCGCAATAACGTAAAACGAGACCCCGATTATACGTCACGCGCTCCCGGGAATTTGTCAAAAGGTGTCCGTCTAGACTGATATCTCGCGTTCGTTGTGAAATATTTGATGGCATAGCGTGGCGCGCGGCAGGCAAGAAACGGTGACAGAAATCGCCTGTAGGCGACTGGTTCAGAACCCTGCCTGGGTTACTTTGCGAGGTCGTCGTACTCATTTATTCATCTCCTTAAAAAACTACGCCATACTACGCGCGCACACGCCGCGCCGAGCGCACTCCTCCCGCCGCGCCGCCGCTCTCGAGTCGACTCTCGTTTTATCTTCGGTGAAGAAGAAAATTCGCTTCAGAATTCTGAGAAAAATTTAATGTCGAACAAGCGTCCGCGCGCGCACTTATTTCCTAGAACGTTCTGCTCAAATCCATTTCAACTTCATCGACGTAACATCGCTAGCGAAAGAGAATTGATTTACACCGTGACGGTCTCTCAATCGACTTTTCCGGAGGGCGGGAGGGAGGGGGGAGATATATAAGGAGATATTTACGTCCTTTTTCGTATTGCTAATCCTCGGTGTTCCGCGGCTAACGGAGCCGCGCAAAGGCTTCTGTTGAAAACCCAGTACTTCATTTCGCTTTATCGTTATTGCACTATTCACGATGTGGACCGTCCACCTCGGTATCATGTTCTTTGATTTAAGAGACAGGGGAATGATAGACAACTTTTACCTCCTGCGCTCCTCTCGAGCTGGTTGAAGTAGCCCTTCAGCAGGGGCATTCACGACGCACTTTGTAGAATTTATGATTGACTGCTCGTGGAGGACGAGATATGTGAGGATGAGTGCGAAGTGAGTATTCGATATGTGTACATAGGAGAATACACATACATCGGTAACGTTCATTGACACGGGCTTATGCATAACTCAACGTCTAACAATATCGTTAATATTAAAACTATTCCTCGAATGTTTACCAAATCTGATATTGAGCTGATATTTTAGCCTCTCTCTCTCTCTCTCTCTATCTCGCTCGCTCGATGCATTCTAAATTTATTATCGATGCGAGCAATATCATGGCGTGGATTCGGATTCCTCGCGTTTAATAACGTAGATTGCAGGATAATTTAATTTCTTATTAATCCCTTATTTAATATTAATTCTTATTTCTTTATTTTGCAGTCGTTGTTTATTTTATTGATTTACGTCAATTAAATACATTAAAATGTAAATTAGTATTTTATAAGCAGACTACACAACTCACCATTCCATATCGAGCGAATAAAGCATGCCATTGCGACAAATGAATTTATTAATGGGATATTACAGTTGATGCAAAAGTCCTTTTGCAGAATCCAATAATTTGCCGAGAATCACTGCGGATAAGAAGTAAAGCGGCTTACTTGGAGCTCACGAGTATTTCTCCAATTATAGCGCGTGCGTGTACATAAAACGGCACGCTTCTCGCAATCCGGAGCGTATGTAATCTGGTTAAAGCGTATTCGGAGAACTCTGTGCTGCGTCTAGCTATTGTTCAGGGGAGTACATTTGGTCGACCGAAATTGTACTCATAAGCCATTTTGGAATACAGACGCGCGTCGCTTTCTCGCGGCGAATTAATACGAACCTTGCCATTGTCTCACGAGAATATATTTGACGAATCTCATAGTCTTGACGAATTATTGAAATGTAAAAATATTTCCTATACAGACTAATCATATAATATAGTTATATATTTTAGAGCTATACAATTATTAAGCTGATGTAAGGTCACACGTTATCAGACAATTTTTACCTGTCTACTTTATAGAAAACCGTTTAGTCTGTAAAGTTGACTTAATTAAAAAAAAGGTAAAATACTATTTTACCTTTTGCGGTGTCGAAACAAGATAGCATTTTTAGTTTTGATTTTAAATTGATACATAATTTTTCTCGAAAATCTATGTATCTAAAAATCAACTGGGAAAACATGCGCGAGTGAGAAATGACTGACTAGGATTATTTAACCGCTGTCTGACGGTACAAATTAAGATTCCTTTGCCAGGAAGTAAAAATTGACCTGTATACTCGCACATAGGATCAATGACCTTGCACCCTCCAGACGGGTATGTATGAGAATCGTGTATTTTTAGCGAGACATCGCGGAAATTTGCGACATAGGCGCCGAGAGTGATAATTGCTCATCCGAGATTTCGCACGTTATTATACGGCTTACGACGCTGTAAAATTATTTTACTGATCTAGAGGAAAAGCCAATAATAAAGTTGCGTTAAAAATGTAAATTATTTTACGCACGAGCACGAGCAGCGTAATTTTACTTAAAACAATATTATAATTTTTATTTCATTGACGTTGCGCTTGACGCGCGCAAAATTATGCAGAAATAAATTAATTTAGAAAATTGAAAATTCACGCTCTGCATTGCTTAACAATTCAACATTGTTTATAAAGTAAATTATCTCATTTTTTACTTATTTTCTTAAAATAAATAATGAAAATTTTTCTTTATCGATAATACATTATAAGTTTAAACGATAAACGACAAGTTCCAACATTTGGAAGTAGAAAAATGAAAAACTCTTTATATAAACGAATAATGGACGCCAATGTTTCGTCTGGACGTGCATTTACGTTCGAGACGAGACGGAGGCTAAATCGAGACTGTCTCGCGTGTAGTCAAAGCTCGAACTAAGTGTAGAAGCATTAGCTTTTACTGCAGCGTACTTCTAGAAATTTTTGCGTCTGACACATGATATGCAAGTTCTGCCAAGCCAAAACGACCAAAACTGCCTCGCGGAAAGAGAGAGTCTCGCTTGGGGAAGTTGAGTCGGCGGTCTCTTTGGATGACGGCTAAAGTGGTAGGTACGAGAAGAAAATTAAGATCTGATCAAAATTCAAGCTAACTGGTGTGCTACAGCGGGGCTAAGTTTCGTTGATTTAATATACTGATACAGAGCGAAATTTCGAGCGCGCCGAGCGCTCGAGAAAAAGAAATTACTCGAATATGTACGTGCACAATGATTCCGCCCGTGGGAGAACGGTGGAGATAGAAAATATCGAGTTGCATGAACGTATCGTAAGCGTTTCCGGCGCAAATGAGGTGTTTCAGAAGCAACATGGAAACCTCTCGACCCGCGGGCTTGATGTACCGGGATGCTGAACTATTCCGCCATTTCGATAGGTTGTTGGCAGAAATCCGAGCGGGTCTCATCATTAAGTAAGAATCCATTACCGCGTTAGTGGCACGTCAATAACGAGAGACGGCGGAGGTCGCGTTAAATTATTCCCCCAACATCAAGGTGAACGAACACGGAAAGTCCTTTCCGCGCCTTTCCCTACATTATTTAAGGGGATACGGGCTATTTAAAAGTATAATCATCCATATCGGAGTACATCCTCTTCCGCGGGGATTCCTCGGATCGCCGTCGAAAAGTAAGACTGGCTCATCGAGATTCTACTCATTGGTTCGGTGGTTCTATTTCTATCTATTGTCCATTCGTTTGCTCGCGACTATCCCATGCGGTATCTACTTCCGTCGCATATATATATTGTATCGCGTACCTTTTCTATACGCAATACAATATACACACGGACAGACATTCACATTTCTCCTATTCGTTCGGATTTTCGTCTCGGATTCGCAATCTGCAGCGCGGAGCGGGGAGGGGAGAGGAAAGGAGGCGGGAGAATGCGGAAATCCGATCTCCGTATCGGTCGGCATATAAAAAAAAAAAAAACATGATCACTGAAAAACGTTTGGGATCTTCGTCGTCGTATATGTGTCTTCCTTCAAATTCGGAAATGCGATGTATAGTTACGGCTTCATTTTTGCCGCATGTAAAAGGGGCTGAGCGAACTCTCATCATCCCCCGCCGCTGTTCGGCTATGCGAAAAAGTTCTCGAGCGGATTCTCGCGGTGCGGGGCGCCGGGCGCTCTTTTCGGGGAAACCTCGACCGGGATAAGGCCGAAAGTACCCAATTACCGGGGAACACAATACCTGGGAAATTTTTGCGAAGAAACTCGGAGCCGGGAGTAACTCGTTTCGAAGGCATCGCTTTCGAACGACGTTGGAAGTATCGATTCTCAAAGGCCGTTCTCCGATTCTCGCTCGGTCTACCCTCGTGTTTCCCGCGCTCGATCGTACTCTACCGTCGAAACGGCGCTGCTTTTATCTCACTTCGGATAGAGGAGGAGAGGAATGTGTTTCGTCGTATCGAACGGACGGAATCCGCGTAGTCCACGCGAACGGATATTGCGAGAGAGAGATGACAGCTTCTTAAGAATTATCTCGAATTGGAACTGATGTGTGGGGAATAAGGAGAGACAGGAGAGAGATCGCTCGTGTGTTCGAACGACGTTTTGTCACCGTGATTATTATCATCAAATTTGCAGCATATATTTAAAATTTTAATGTCAGTTTAGGAAATTCAAGTTTCTGAAATGAGAACATGACGCGAAAAACTGGGAGATCGATGTATTTAAAATTGCAACTGTCAATAGGGATACGAATAAACTGTATTTTTGAGCAAGGATTGAAACCGTTATAACTTTGCTGAGCGTTCAATTCCCGATACGCTATAGATGTGTGAATAAAAAGGGATTGCTTTACGCCAATTGCCGCGTTTCTGTCATGTTGATGCAGATAAACATACGGATTATTTTCCTGTATATTTATGTATTTTAAACCGATCCAAATGATACCGTTAAAAAACTCTGGTTTTGAGAAATATTTTGCCCTACAATGTAACTGGTAATACGTGTCGGATTAACAAGTAACTTTCTGACACATTTTATAAGCGTCCCATTGAACTCCGACGGTATGTGTCACGTTTCTGCAGCACGAATGACTGTTTTGTTATCCCCCCTTCCTCTCTTCCGACATTTTCTTCCGTGGCGTTGTCCCGCGCCGTGTGATGACAACATTCTGCATATCGCTATCGCGCGGCGTTTAAATGATGAAAAAGTGGGAGCGGTGAAAATCGCCGGACAGGAAAATGTATCTCGCGTGTAGCCATTTTTTTTTTCACTCCACACATCCGAAACGGAGTTATGTGTCCTCGGCGGATTCCAAAAGGGAATTACGACCTGGTCACGACAGTCGGAACTACATTTTACGCGATAACTCGATTATGTTTCACGGCCGGTGCACTCACGCACTCGCTGATGTGTGCGACGTGTATCGCTTTATTACGCGTAGACATCTCCTTTCGACAACGTCATCACGACTGATCATTAACGAACGACGTTGTGTTTTTTTTTTTCGCCGGAGAAACGCGAGCTCGTCATCGATGTCGTCACTCATTGTTGAAAAAGGACGAGGGGGCGGGAAAGGGGTTGAATAACGCCGCAAGAAAATCACAGATAAGCGGAACGCGCGAATTCTTGTTCCGTGTCGCGCGCGCACGGCATGCATCATGCTCAGGCGTGAACCGCAATTAGATCGACACAATTGCGTCATCGCACGACGTGGCGCGCCGCTAGCGCAAATAATACTATATCATTATTTACATCTGTCCCTATGCGCTTCACGTGCATCGCTCCCACGTTTGCCTTCCCGCACATTATGTGTGTACCGCTTTATAATTAACGCTTTTCCCACTTGCGGTTATATTATATGTCTGTATTTCTCCGAAATCATCGCCACATAAATCTCGCAATCACCATGCCGATGCATATTGTCACGTTATCAATGCTAATGCGGAAAAGTGACAACTCTCCGCGATAAACGCACCGCAAAAAATTGTATCCTCAACTCTCGGAATTTTCCTCTTATTTTTATAGTAGTTTTTTTTTTTTAATAGTCGGAAGGATTTTCTTAACTTTAAAGGGCATTTGTAAGAGTAGATTAGTAGCGTGTAAAATATTCTTAATTTTTACGAGAGATAAAGTGAGATGGGATTTTATAGGATTTATTCCGGGATTGATTTTCCACAAATATGAGAGGAAATGTAATGATTAAATATTGAACTTTATTGGAGCACTGTTTTAAATACAAACGCAAATTAATAAAAATTATATTATAAATTCTGATCTTTAAAACATCCACGTTACTGAGAAAATTAAGCTAGCTCTTTGAGCCACTTTTTATTATCATCTTATCCATTATTTAAATATCATTGTCAGAACAGAAGTTAGAAAGAATATATTCTTAATTTTAAAGATTCTATATTCTAGAAGAAAGAAGGGAGAATATATTTTCATTTATTAAGAATATGTGTGGAGAGGAGACTTGCAAGATGTAATTATTTTATTTCGAGACTACAATTTTTTTTGGCACGCAAAGATAGAGAAATATTGGATTATTTTTCTAATATTAGCGAGATTAATAACACTTTTGCCGTGTACCTTTCTTAGCATTCGACGATAAATTATAGTTAGCGAGTTGGGCGCGCACTGACATATTAAAAGTGTCAGCAGTTTTGTTAGAGGCGCGAGTTTTAATCGAATTAACCCGCCTTTCGCGAAGAACGAACTTTTCGCGACGTGTTAGCGACGCACGCTAATAGCATTACCGGCAGACGTACGCGAAATTTGCACTCGGCGGCGACTCGTCCGTTACTTTAATTTCCAAGCACGTACGCGAAAGGCGGGGGATGGAATTATGGGGTGGAAATATATCGCGCACGTCCATGGAAAGGGAGATCCGTCGCTGTCGATCGGTTTGCTCGCTTTTTCGGATGGGATAAAGGAATGCGTTATTATAGAACGATCGCTTTTCGCTTCGCTTATCATCGCCGGCGTGTTTCCCATTTCGCTGCTTCTCAGGGACTGACGAATAAATCCTATATATTTCCAAGTGACAGAATCATTTAGATTCTAATTGAAACAGTAGAAATTCAGCTTTTATAATATCAAATATGGATGAATTGGACATTTTGACCAAATTCGTATGCTAATGTAATATAGAGCATTATTGACAGTTTTGAATGACAGTTTTGAGGTTTTTTTGAATAATGTAAAAAATAAACCGCGTAATGTTTATTAAAGAAGCATGGAATTTTATTGAGATAATAATCTTAGAACATTTTTACTCATGTTCAATATTTATACAAATAGAAATCGTCTTCCATGTCAATAAATTTTCTTGACATTTTTTTCCCAAGGTTGAATTCATCTATACACTACATCGAATGATACATAGAATTCTCCGAAGAATATCTACAGAAGTCGAAGAATACCGCGAAATCTTTCTAAAGAAAACTAAAAGCACACCAGAGAGCGGAGCTCGAGCGAACGTAACTAACTGTGAAAGCACTATACACCAAGTGAAACAGAAGTATTTCCGTGAGTAACCATGCGGTTAAAATTCCTTTCGCACGAGCGAATTAAAATATAGTCATTGCAAAACGACAAAGGAGCAAAGTCAGGGCGAAATGAGATGACGTTTCGCCGCGCTTTTGACATTTATCCTCTTAAAAGGACGGTACGAATCAAAGTGACCCAGAATACTCAGATGGCAATTTTATACGGGAAAATTTTTATCTCAAATATTCGCATGTACGTCCTCTTCCTCTTCACACAGTAAAATATAAATAACATGCGTTTTAACTCTTTTTACATTATTGCCCCTATGTGAATAAGACATTATGAGTACCGTGTATTCGAGGGTCAAGCAAATACGTGAAAACTGAGGGAATATTAGACTACGTCAATGAGATGATATATTACGTTTCTCCGCATCGGGAAGTTCCTTCGGAGGAAATTCCGACGGTGCTTCTATCGCTCGGTCTGCTTTTCGGATCGAGGGTTCGCATTATCCTCGCTCAATTTCCTCTCGTTTTATGTAGCCGCGTGTCTCTTTATCCTCCACCCACGGCCAGGGGTTTTTTATCCTTATCCAGCAAGGTGTGCAATAGTCGGTGAATTCGGTGTAGCCCGAGCTGAGAGAGCGAAGGTATAAAGACGATAAATGAAGGAGCTTTCAAAGAAAACCGGAAACTACTTCAAAAAAACGAAATAAGTGTCGACTAAGTTACTGTAGAGACTCCCTCGAGAAGGACGCCTCGCGGCGATCGATTTTTTGGAAATTCTGTAATCTGACGTTAAAGCGAAGGGGGTTAAAAAGGAGGAGGATGTTGCATTTTTCTGCGTTTTTACGCGATAGGAAGATTAAGTAGAAGATGTGAAAGAAACTGTGAGATCGATATGCTAAGGATATATATATATATATCCTGTAGAATATACTCGAAACTCCCGCGTCCCGTTTTCAAACAATTAAAAAAAAATGATCAACGTCCCGATATTTTTAGTAAAAAGTATTCTGAACTTCTTGCAGGGAAGAAACGTTACTTATATTGCCTATCCATTTTCTGCCAATTCCAAGACATCGTCTATACGCGTCCGCGCGTCCGTAAGAAAGGGATGCTCCGAGGAGAACGAATAAAGGAACTTCTGAAGAGATTCAGGAGCTCGAGGACTTTAAAACGTGAAATAAAAGTCGTTAGAAGTTACTGGGTCACAGCGGAAACTTTTGAAGTGAGCAATTTCGAAAATTTTGTAGGCGAGCCAGCGCGAGCGAGCCAATATCAACAAAAGAAGGAAGAACTCGCGTAATTGGCAAGAATTCCTTATGATTACACATCTTTCTGATATTTCTTACCGTCTATCTTGGTAAAGTACAGAAAGCTTGATGTGCAACCGAGGAAGATATTACGAGGGAAAATAGCGCCTTAAAATTTTCCGCAGGCAAATCGAAAACTCCACTAAAATTTGTAGGCAAGTCCAAAATTGCTGCGGAAGATGAAAGCTGCTAGAAGCAAACGATTTTTAGAAACTCCATGAGGGTGGACGGGGAGAGAAAGATAGAGCCGAACAAAGTGGTGAAAGAACGAGTATCGGGGAGCCTTTTTCTTCTTTCACGTCTAAGGAATCTCATATAAGTACTAAGAGTCTTCTCGAAGGAAATATATCGCGCATCCTATCGCGGAATCTATCCATTTCTCGCTATGTTTTATCGAACGGAATTATTCTTGACCGATTTGAGGCATTTATCTTTTCTTACCTACGGCGCAATTTTCTCTTTTCCTTGTATATTTGTTTGAAGAATTGAGAATCTTCGCGTGCGCTCGAGCGAAAACGATAAATAAAAGCGGCGGGGCAAAAAAAGCTTAAACTCCTTCAAGCTTGAGTCGGGCTGCTCGACGAAGTCTCGACGTTTCTAATGAGAAGCAACGCGAGTTGCTACGAAAGTAGAAGCGAAAGCCGACCGTCCCTTTTCTCGCTTTCGTGCAGCGTAATGTAAAAAGACATTTTAGAAAGACGGCGCATAGATAAGGTAGACAGAAAGATATATTTCGCGAAATATTACCGGTTGAAATATTCGCTCTCATACGCTGCGCTTTTCAGATCGAGAGGATACATTATTCTCAATCGATTTCCTTTCGCTTTACTTTGCAGCGTGTCCCTTTGACTTCCCCTTGACATTTTCTGCCTTCTTCCTCGTCTCTTTAGCAGTACGTGCGGCAGAGCTGATTTCCAGCCGGAGAAAAAGAAAAGATAAAGAGGGAGGGGCGGGGGGGGAGGGGTGAAAGTAAGTTGAGCTTTTCAAAGGAAACCAGAAACTGTGTTGGAAATAAAATGAAAGTTACTGCACTGGGAGTACTACGAGAACTCTTCCGGAGACCCTCTGACGTGAGCGGTTTTGCGAATTTCGTGATTAAGAGCAACAAGAAGACAAACTGGATGTAAAAAAGGGATGACGAGAGTTACAAATAGAGAGGACGCGAAAAGATAATATCGATATTCGTATTATTTACATAATGGCATCGAAAGAAAGAAGTAGCATTAACGATAAATGTCGAAAGACGTAAGAATTTATTGCTCGGCATTTAAATCCTTTACGGTTTCTCCAACTTGTATGAATATTTATCACGCATATTTTATCCATATATATATATATCTTCACATCTTTGTTTCTTCACTTTTCTGCGATAAGAAGAGAGATTTTTAAGGCACTCCGACAATTTTATTGCTCTTAATGTACTATGATACACGTGAAAAAAGTCTTGAAAATGTAATAATCACGATAACAGACTGAAACAAGAGTCACGGCGCGAAAGAATCTGTACGACAGACACAATTTCTGAAATCTACAGACCGTTACAGACGATAAGGACGATAATAGTCGTGGTAGAAACAACGAGCGACGAACGACGAGGTAACAAAGAAAATGCTGGTTGTTTCTTTTTGATGCTGGTGCCCAGGGGGTCGTAAGAATAACGCAAGTTAGAGGAATTATGTTTTCCTTTTGTCCGGGACGTGGACAAAGGCTCGCCGAGGAAAATGGCAGACTCGCCGAGAGAAAGAATTCTTTCGTATGACGGGGGTGGAATAAAGGCCGAAAAAAAAAAGGAATGGAATGTCGCTAATTTTAGCATGTAATATAATCGCGTTATGTTACACGTAAATTCAGACAAACTGTATCAAAATACAGTTTTATTTAAACAACTTAATTGTTTTTCAAGCCTTTTTATACATTTTTAATAAATTTAAAACGTACAATTTGTGTATGTGTGTGCAATGGTGCACTGTGCACACGGATTTATGCTGTCCGCATTTTTTATAAAGTCAAAAATCTTTAGGGCATAAAAATATGCAGTTTTTTTTTCACAGTATGGTGAAATGCGTACTGAACAACGCGAATGCACGAGATATCCGAAGGTTAACACAGACGTCAATATTGAATTTTCCTCTGAAGGTTTATTAAAAGATACCTCTTCGCTATACAATTATCGACTGACTATCAACCATGATAAAACTCGAGCAACATAGTAAAGCGGAAAAATAAAATGAAAGGAACGTACCATGGCGATCCGTAGCATTGTTGTTTAGTGTACAGGAGAATAATGTCATCACGGTAACTGACATTTTCTCCATGAATGCGAGCCCGAGTAAAATTATGTTGCAAAATACCTCAAAACATTTTGAATGAGAACAATAACCGACTTCATTTAAATTTTATTCTCATTTCCTATAAGTTTTGGAGTGCATCATTTTTATTTAACCATATTGTCGGTCCCTATTTAGTTTTTCATACAAATTAATATAATCAAGTTATGAAAGCCTGCGTTAGAAACAAGCGAGCGAGGCATATCAATTATTATTTTTCATATTTCACCTCCATATTAATATAATTTCGGAAAATAAACATATATACTAAAAATTTCATAGCAAAATACAATCGACAATTTGTTTTTATTATACCATGTGTACAGCAAATAATACTAAGAACTCGAGTGTAATTAATTTGTATTATTTATATTCATTTTTATTTCTCATTACAAATTAACAAGTTTTTACATTTGTAATTATTGGAGAAAAGCAGCATTTTTTACATTAAAAAAATGCAGTTTTTATATTAAATGTACTTTTTTATATTTTTATATTATTTAAAAAATATTTTTGACGGTGTAAAAACTTTATTTCGATAAAGAAAAAAAAGTCAAATTTGGAGCTAATCTCGACTGAATCGAGAGATGTTATGAAAGAACATTGCGTAAGGTAGAAGCACGGAAGATATCTTTGGTATGTTAAGTTCGCCGCGACTCGAGCGCTCACTCAATGATAACACACTCGTCCGCACAATCGTTTCCTCCTTCAGCGTCGTCGCGACGTTGATCGACCGTCGTCTTTCAAGAGAGCGAGCGAGCGAGCGAGCGAGAGAGAGAGAGAATGAACGAGAGAGGGAAGGGGGGCACTTGGTCGTTCCTCCTCAGGGTTCTCAAGGTCGATGACATTACGCCCCTTTTAATTGCTGACGCATGCGCGGCGAACCCGCGCGATTTAATGCTCTGGGCGTGAGCAGTCACGCATTTCACGCGGACGAAATAGCCTCTTGAATTAAGCAGCGCGGACCCAGGGGCACCTGGAACGAGTTTACCGGGGCTCATGCATACGTTTACGCGGTCACCCCGATTCAGGATCACCACCTCTCGCCGCCGACGCCGCCACCGCGCACCGCCGCGCCGCGGTCGCAGTCGCGTCCCGCCGCTCCATCATCCGTGATCCGGCGAGAGGAATCACGGACGCGCCAAATCCCAGCCCCATCGAATCGCTCTTCTTTCCTCCTTCCCCCCCCTTTTTTTTCTTACCGAGAGTTTAATCCTTTTCGCAATTAGTGGATTACGTGTGCTCCTAAAGCTTAATTCGCAATTTACGTGTTATATACGAGCGGCGTAGTGGCGGAGGGAGAGGCAGCTCATTAATGGAAAGATATGCATCGGTTCTTATTTGCATGACGCGCGTACGCGATCCGATCCCGCGGAGTCGATTCTCGGGATGAGGATTCTGAGCGCCTATGGGGGTATGTATCGCGCGCAAATGCGAATTAACCCTTTCATACTCTGACGGACGAGTTATCTGCGATCTAATGCCGCCGTCTCGCACCTCGGACGTAATATGTCGCGATGCCACATCGCGTCTGTCTACCCACCTCTCAGGCCAGACGTAATGACGGCTTTGGGAGGAGGTACGTTACGTAAAAAGCAGACGTCAAATTACATTACTTTAAAAAGTAAAAGTAGGAGAGAAAAAAACTTCTCGCGAATATTAAATTAACATGGTGATATTCCCCCTTATACGAGAGGTAGGAATATCGCGCCTTCCTCCTTCTTCCCTCCCTCCCCCGTTACACACACGTCGATATATCTCTCTTGGTTCGGTAAATACGTAATTGTATTTCGTAGGCGAACACCTCGGAACATGAAATTCCTCTTCGGGTACGCTATCGGTTTTATTACGTGTACACCTCGGCTCTCTATCTCTCTCTCTCTCTCTCTCTCTCTCCTTCTCCCTCCCTCCCTCCCTCTCTCTCTTTCTTCCTATGTGTATGCATCAGACGCAATCGAATACGACCGATGCAACCAGACGTATTTCTCGCTGTTCTTACTTCCCAAATATATGTGTTGCCTCTTGTTTATGGAACGCCGATGTCTTCTATTTCCGCGGACCGTTGCGCAAACAATATTCGCGGGCTACGCCGCGCCGTCTGAATAAATCATACAGCCGCGACTAGCTAGCTAGCTCCGCCGAGCCGCGCTGCACCGGAAGGAAATACACGCGTACACTACGAGCCACATGCCTCCGGCCAAATGAAGAGTTACTTTCGAAATATGGGCTTTCCGATTTGCGACGTTTACCGGGAAATTCGTCGCACGAAGGAAAGACGGATAAACGTCCGGACGCGCGCGGTGCGTATTTCAGTCCGAGTAAAATATTTCTTTATTCAAAAATTGCGTATATATGTTACGGCCAATTATAGTGAAATTTTCAGTCACCTAATACGTCGGTAGAAATAATATTACAGCTCGGCACAATTTTCCTCTCGAAGGACTATGTATATTTCTCCGATATATTAATTCGCCTCGCTTTAGACACATCTCATCTTACACGTGTCCTTGTTATAGTTACGTATATGCATAATTTCTTGGAGAATTTGATCCTTCCTGCGGTAGATAAGTAAGCATGTATATTAACAACATTGACAAATATCGCGTCCTCCCATAGTATATGCGCCGCGCGCTATGCTACACGCGCTTCGGAATTCATTAACTTTAACAAGCATCGGACGAGGTTACATTTAAGAGAATAACCCTCTCCAAACGCGCTCCGTGCCGACCGCGATTCGGGTCTCTCGGTTAATGCAGTAATATTGTAGCCATCGGCTTCTCTTTGTAATCTTAATTGGTTCTTGGCTATCGAACATCTTGATTGCAAGCACATGTTCTTGCTCAGCGCTGCCGGGGCTACGCGACTCGAATACAGCTAACGAAGGAACGTTCGTTATGCCAACAGAACAATTTATCCTGAAAGCTTAGTATCACAGAGGTGCCCGCTGTTGTGTGCACATTTGTGCATTTCAACTATCCATATTGATAATTTATAACAATTGTTGATCCTCGAATGCACGTTGTTTTTGCGAACGCCAAGTCACTGGTAATTTCTCTTATAAAATTTTTTTAGCGCAAATTAATTACTTGATTTTTACATTAAAGTAAAATATTCGTTCGTTTGTTACAATAACATAAATTGTTAAAAAAATGTCGCTTTGAATTGCAAAAGAAGGAGAGAATTCTGATACGAGAATTTAATACATTCAATGAAAATCTAATGATATTTTTATTCTTCTGCAATCAATAGACCAAACATTGCATCAAAATTTCATTAAAAAATGATATTACAATATTTTAATGGTCCAAAACATTTAAACTGTAGAACATTGTTTTTTGAGTTATATCATTGTTGTAGCAAATGAGCGATATGATCTTCATTAAAATAAATAAACTGAACACGCGCGCGCGATATTAACTTTAACAGAAAATTCAGTGACATGCAAATGTATGTTATAGATATTAAGATAAATAAACTGAACACAATATTAAATTTAACTGAAAACGCAGTGACACAGTTATACAAATATGCGGTACATATCATATTTTACAAAGTATAAAAATTTTTTTCAAAAATGAAATAAAGATGAACGTGAAAATATCTTAATTAGAAGAGTGCATCTTGATAAAGAGAGATTTACAAAGATAAGAATAAAAAAATTCTTGTGTGTGTTTCAACAAAAATCGCTTAACGAAAACAAAATGTATTTTTAATCATTTTCGCCTGGTGCATAAACGTGCACGTCAATTGAATGATAGAATAAGTTTTTGTGATTGAATTATTAATGGTAAGGTAAAATAGAAGCTGTCACAAATTATTTTGTTAGATTCACGTTAAAATCATTATTGCATCATCACTTCCTCACTATTAAAACCTATAACAAGAAAACTCAGCTGAATTATATATTTTGCTATTCTACTTAGTTTCTATAGAATACGCGTAATTGATACGTGCTCATTCTTTTGAAATTAATGGATATTTCTGGTCGAAGAAACGGAACATCTTCCAGATTTTAATGTAATATATTACATTTTCATTAGGATGTTATTATTTAATTTCAAATTTAATTTTGATAGTAGTATAAATATAATTTAGCAAATTTATAACAATGATGTATCGATCTTAATTTTAATGCCTATCTTTGTATCGTTCCTGAAATAATTAGCACTTATTACAGATATAAATTTTAGAATAAAACTACTCGATAAAAATGATAAAGTTACCGATGTCCGATGTCTGTTTTGTCGGGTCTATTCTTCTTTCGATATATCAGAGAAAAAAATGTATCGCGAAAAGCTCGCGAGATATTTAAAGCTGGGAATACAATTGTTGCGCGAACGTGATCATCGAGGATGCTGGTATCGCCGGTAACTCGTATCAAAATTAACAGACGGTGATGATGGTAATATTGCACGCTCTTTGTAATATAATTGGCAATTCGCTACCGCGGATCTTGATTAAGGTGAGCTATTCCCGTTACTACTTGAATAGACCCCCCTCGATCCAATCGAGTTTCCACAAATTGCAGCCATTGTTAGATTGCATCGGATGAAACTCAACAAATACGCCGCGGAAAGTTACCTAGATTTCGATTTTGCCTGCAGTTGTTACATCGATTTGGCGCAACAACTTTTGCAATGCTACTAAACGTAGACGCCATATTCGCCGATGATACAGCTGACTTGTTTTCAAGCGCCGAGACATGTACAGGCGCTGAACAGTAGAGAGAAAACTTTACATCCGATATTTTCCATCGAGGAAACTAATGTTTAAACGAGAAATTTATGAGCTCTTTAAATATACGTACATTTTTTAACAACGTAGTAAGTAATGGCAAGCGGAAGTTAACAGCGAGTGAGATCAGCACATTATGAAGCAGGAAATATTGCGCTTTCGAGAGGAAAACATCGCTCTATTTAACATTACTCCCAATGAATTTCGATTTTCTCGATATACGCGGAACGGAGTCTCTCGGCGCGCGCGCGCGCGGCGTCGTTCGTATTTCTCGAGTTTTCCCCGAGATTGGATCGTTAAAAGTTGGAAAAATGAGAACTTACTCCACCTGCGACCCCCGTCGGGCGACGAGAAATTTAAAATGACAGCATTTTCACATTCACGAATTGATATTGATGAACACGTTAAGAGAAGACGTATATTTTATGCATATACCCGAATGACGTATATGAAAGTGTTCATTATTATAATCGTATACGGCAGTAATACGGAACGTATATTTCAATATTATATTTTAAATCTTTTATCGTGACTCTTCATCGGATTCTTTTCCCTTTCAGAGCGAGCGTGGCGCATAAACTACGGGCGCGAGCGCGACTTTACGATGCCCCGTCCCTTAAAGGGTTAAAGCGATAAAAATGCAAATACAAGAAGATCGAAGGTAAAATAGCGAAATAAAGGGAAATGATCTCTAAAGTGGATATTCCCTTCTTCTTACTTCACGTGAACTCCCGAATGCATTAGTCATTCCTTTATCGCGGTCATGCCTAAAGATTCCATTAGACTCCCGATTATATTATTAGTTCTCGGGAGGATTCGATCGGAAAGTCAGATATGGAAAATTACCGGTCACGGCTATCGCGGCGGCCGCTCGGCGAAATGATACATGGTTGGCGGTTATTCTCGGCTCATTCTTCACATTCCCGGCATTTATATATTTGGCTTTGAAACTCCACCGCGATCGATGGGGCTTTACTCGTGTTACGTCAAGTATGTCAAAAACGCGTGCAGTGAGCCCGAAGTTTGAATTACCGAATTCGAATTATCAGGTTTGTGCTTCCAACTTTGTCGAGTGCGCAGACCCCTTCAAGCCCCACTATGTTCGTAAGCTCCTTTGCTTCCATTGTTGACCGGATGCATATGCATGCAATTTCATCTATTTCGCCGTCTATCTGTTTTATTCGATTAAGCAGCAAAGAGCCGGAGGTGTTTTGCTCACGAGCGGAAACTTCGATAGGCTTGATATTCATCGATGTTGGTGAATTGGATCAGTTTTGTACTCTCTCTCTCTCTCTCTCTCTCTCTCTCTCTCTCTCTCTCTCTCTCTCTCTCTCTCTCTCTCCCCTTTTTCTTGCTATCGTCCCGCGCCTAGATATCTGCGATATCCAATACCGATAATCCTGCGCAAAGCAATACCCGGTCGGTTAGTCAAATCACGATCGTGCATACGATCGATGCAGAATCGGCGTTTCGCTAATAAGAGAATATGCAGATCAGAGAGATATTAATTCTATGGCTTCTCTTTTTCTTGCAAAATTTTTTTGCGATATTTGTGAAAGAATTTGATATCTGAAAAATTGAAAGTTTTTCTTTGTACATAATTGAAGTCATTGAATACTGTAAATTATTATTAAATTAATTATGAAATCTTATTAAATATTATTAAATTAATTCTGAAAGCTTAAATACGTATTATACAATAGCACTGGCAGAATTGCAGCCATTATAGATACACGCAATAAGCAAAATATACTTCTTGTCAATGTTTTAACCTGATGGTGAATTTTAAATTTTGCAAGAGAAAAACTTCGATCGCAACTGCACGCCTGTCTACGACGAAAAATCGAGGTGTCAACAATGGGAACGTACGTGTGTCACCGGGTATTTAATCTTTCAAGCTGGATATTGCGTGAAAGGAATTACGTTTTTACACGTTTAACTAATACACCTTTCAGACACTCTAATAAAAAAAAGAGCGACCATCCGAGTCAGATCTCAATCAATCCCTTGCTCTGTTTCAATCAACCCTACAACGTTGGTGAAATTTGAGGACAATCCAAGTCAGAAGGAGGTTCTGTCATTTTGTTCGTAAGCTTTTCCGATTTATTACGTGACCCCACATCTCTGCGTCCGTAGGGAGTGAGTCTCTCTCCGCTGTGTTTTTTGTTAGACTAACTCTCTCTCTCTCTCTCTCTCTCTCTCTCTCTCTCTCTCTCTCAACATTCAAGTTAATTTTACTCTTATTTTGGTTTTATCCCTCTTATCTCATTTTATCTCCAATCTCTTTATTAATTTTCATTCACGCTGTACATAAAAAAAAATATATTTTTATACTGCTTTAAAAACATTTTAAATTGAGATAATTTATTTTCAGATTCTTGTGCAGTTGCTAAATCTAATAATTTCTCGTGAAAAACTAACAGGTTGTAATTGCATCATAAAATTACCTTACAGTTAACATTAATTTTATTATTCAAGACTTCATTGGAATATATTAAAACTAATGAAAAAGATATTCGCACGGCAGGCGACGGACTTAATCATTTAAGCGATGTGAAAAAGATCTATTCTTGTTTTATGAAGTTTTCTTTCAACGTGCTCTTTGAAATTTTTCTATCTGTAATCGCGCATATCTTTTCATTAGCACCGCAATCTCTGCACAAGCACGAAAATTCGATCGAATAAATTCGAGGGGATTCACTCGCGGCGGATAAACTCTTAACACACATCAAAGTCGATCCAATTAACGCAAACTATCACGGGGAAACGACAATTTCTAAAGGGGAAAGAGAAAAAAATATCACCACCGCGAAACTTTATTCCGGCCTTCGAGCAGCGTGTCCATTGAACCGTATAAACGTTCAGTTGCCGAACTAAATTCCCGATAAAGTCACGTTCGACCGAAACGGGTCACCTGGTGTAACTCCGAATGCGCACATATTATCTGTTTGTGTCGTATCGAAAAATTTGTGGTATTCACTGCGTATGTAGGCCTCTACAAAGAGATGCGCGATCAAAAATCGCGAAAGAAGATTTCCGATGATTTATCCAATGTAATAATCATAAAAATATATTGATTAGAGACGAAGGGAAAGAGACAACGAGAAGCAAAGAGACGCAAGAAACTGCATTAAATGGCGATGTTAAGCCTTGGAGGAGTCCGAGATCGAGTGCGTTGTACCTTCCATTCTCTAACCGGTTACAACGAAAATCAGACTCGGAATGGGCGGGTGCGACGCCGCTCGATCCGATTTATCGCCTCGCACGGTTATTGACTTACAAATTTTTCACATATGTCACGTAGCGCCATTCGGATTAAAGGTCGGTCGAGCAACGGGGAGACACGCGAACTACGAAATTTCACACGTTTCTCCTTACACCGAATTCATATATCGCAGCTGTCGAATTGCTCGTGAATAGTCCGTCCGTTTCGATTTTTCAGGGAGAAGTGATAGCTTACCAATTTTTAGAATCTTGTTAATGAATGAGTCAACAAGTGCAATTGCTAATTGACGGAGTTATATCTTAAATGTAGTCCCCATGCATTATATATGCAATGCATATTTAATTCTCTTCCTCCTTTATTTTATTTTGTGATTTATTTCTTATGATCTTATGTTGAGGTCACTTTCTATAGATATATTTCTATAGATATAATATAATATCTATGTACTTTTTATGTGCATATAATGGCAAATAATTGGATATACGCAGATATTTCCAAAATCCAATATATATTTTATCGGCTCCAACTGCGGAAACTGACAAACTGTTACTGATAAAAATGGAAAAAGCTAAATTTCAATAATAACTTTTCGAAACGTTTTACTCTCTTTATATAAATAATTTTTTTTATTACAAACCCCCGGGGCTGCTTTATTCAGCCTGTGTCACGATCAGTTTATTGATAAATTGTATTTTGTATTTAATAGGTTAGCTTCGATATTCATAGCGAGACTTGAGAATCCGGAAACGACGCTGCATTCGCCGGTCATACGCTCACAAGTAGTTCAGAAATAAGTATAAAACGCGACTCGCGATATCAATTTGTCAGTCAATCAGTTGGCAACTATCAAGTATTCAGCTGTGTTGCTTTTTAATATACATTTCACATAAAACAAGTTATGAATTAATTTATAAATAATTTTTTCGAAGATAGATATCTGTACAAGGTTTTAAAATTTGTGAGTCAAAACACTATTACAATAAAATTCTTAAAAAATCAAATACTTTAGGTAAAATAGTTATTAAAAAAAATTTTTATTTTACCAAGTAGTTTTTGAAACAGAAGGGCTTAAAGCTAAGCTAGTCAATCAGAGATTATGTTTGGACGGTCACCTGTCATGCGGTGACTAATACTATCGCACATGCAACTCACGAACGTGCGACTGTCCAAACGTTTACAGTTTGTAATTGCCCAGCTTTGAATTCTCGTATCTCAAAAAATCCTGTTTGGAATAGAAATTTACAAATAACTATTTCACTCAATTTCTCGAGAAACTTTCTTGCTACAGCATTTTGAATTTCAAGTCTTTTTGTACATATAAAAATTTTATATTTTCTTTTGAGTGCCTTGCATCTCTCTAAGGAGGAATTGACTGGTCAGTTTCACGAGAGACAAACGCTGGTGAACTCTACATTCCCGTTTTCCGATTCCGGAAAGTTCCGCGGGGTCGATACATCATCATTCAGGAAATATATCAAAAATCGCGTTGAATTGATTCACGCCGATGGGCCCCGCGCATGTTACATATTTATTGAGCTATGCAATTCACCCACGATTAACGCAACGTCCATTCGCGCGTAGGTCGATTATCAGTTATTATTAATGGTTATCAATTTGTCAGAGCCACGAGCGTGTATGAATACGCGGTCGACAATCGATATATACAGAATAACAAAGCGCACGATAACGTTTAACACCGCAGATGTAACGGACCAAATTACAGAGTACGTTCATAGGTCAAGCGCGAATAAGGTACTTATCGGTGTACTCCTAACGGATTCAATAACGAATTAATTTACGGTAACGCTCGCAGGATGACCGGTGGTATTCCGTCCCGCTCGAACATTGTCCCTCTCCAAGATACGAGAAAGATGATTATAAATTGCCACGCTTGTGTGACCGAACACCGACTTACGAGGCGAGATCTTCTAACGAATGTGACGTAAGTAAAGAACGACGGGCGTTAAATCATCCCCGTCTTCCGAGCGGCTTAGCCGGGCGCAAACTGCATAGCAGGGCGCGAAGAACGGAGCAGGTGGTGGTTATCCTTGTACAATTCATGTACCCTGACGCGGGGTTGACGGTGAAATTTCAGGGTAGCTAACGCGTCAGCGCTAGGGCCACGTGCTCTGCTGGTGGCCTGTTCGATACGTCGATATTATGCAGGTATGCGACTGTGTAACGGATGCGCGTGGTAGCCGGAGAATTCGTTGGTGCAGAGAGCTCTCGATAGCCGTCACTTGGTGGACCGAAAACGGCGGATGTGTGTGTATGAGTGTGTATGCGTGTGTACATACGTGTTATGTATGCGCGCGTCCGTGTGCGGACACATAGGGAAAGAGAGAACGGCGAAGAAAGCGAGAGGGATAACCTGTACAGCGAAAAGGGTAGGGTGTGAAAATACCATTGCATGTACCAGCCCATACGCGTGCGGTAAATGCTTTGAATATAACGCTGCAGATAATGAGAATATATTCGACGCTTGCGCCTTGCTTTTCTTTCTTTCTCTCTCTTTTCTCCCCTCCCCCCCCTGTCTCTCTCTTTCTCTTTTTTGCTCCCCACCTCTTCCCCCCTCTCTTTCTCTCGCTTCGTTAATTTTCCCTAATTACAAAAATTGCATTTGGCCATACTGCTGCAAAGTGAATTCGTACAATGAGCTCTGTTTCGAAAATGTGACATGGTCGTCCTAGCATACGAAAATTTTAATCTGGCACGTAAAAAAATTTCAAGCCGGAAAACTCGCGAGGTACCGGCTTATCGTGAGATTAAGGAACGTTTGAGCGGACACATTTTTATTACTTCGTTAATAACGTTTGGTGGTTTTTAATAATGCACAGAGAAAATTGCATTAACACGCTTCTATTAAGATCGCCGCAAGACCTCTTTTCCTTTTCACCTTTATATTTTGCGGCGGGTGCGCTTGCTTTAGGTGCGATATATATCTTCGCCTGTCAGTTTTCAAATAAACGCCAGAGTGTTGAGATAACAGTATCCCTTGCTATTTGATATATATCGGTTGAAGAGAGGAATGAGGTGGATTAAAGAGCCGGAAATACGTATAAAGCGGAGCCATCACGAGCGAATGGGCACACAGACATGACGAGCAGTGTGAAAATTTCACGTACGCACGTACTGGGCGACTGCTTCGAATATACCGCCGCGGATAATGAGGATGCATTCGACCGGCACGTATGTGCCATTTACCCCAACTGTATCCGCCGCACCGCGAGAGCGAGTCAGAGCGCACGAAATTACGCGCGCCGAGAGGTGTACGCGGCAAATGGTAAATGTTAAAAACGGGCTCGGCGACGGTCAGCCGTTTTAGCGTATGTATTACTACGTGGTCGGAAATGCGCGGATGAGAGAGAACGCGGAAGAAAGGTAACTGAGATTGATAATATCGGCGTCGCACTTTGCGATAAAGAAATAAATGGAAAATTGATTCGAAGTAATTTAAATGAGACCGAGAAAGAGATAGTTTAATAAGATTAATCTTGGAAATTATATAGACCAAACAGAAAACTCGAGCGAAACTACAGGAAATATGTTAAAGAAACAAGCACTCCGCTCGTAAAGATGTCTCGTGTATCATGGGATTACAGAAATGAAGAGAACATCCTCTTGTCGATGTTGATCATCGTGAGAAACGTAAAACTCGATGGAAAGAGGAAACGGGAGATGGATAATGATGGACAGGAATGGAAATAATACACAACGTTGCGCGGATGGTCGCGAGTACGCCGTGGTTAATGAGGGTTCATTATGATGCCGGAGACATCGAAATAATTATCTTTTTTTCTGTCGCGAACGTGACTGTGTGCCGTTACTGCCTGTTAATATTCGTTTGATAAATATGCAATAAATAGCAAATGCAACGGTAATAAATAATAGAATCTCGTTGTGCACAGCTATTACTGAAAAGCTTTCAAACATATTACTTTATATTAGTTATGCTATGTTTGCTATATCGCTCGAATATATGCGGATACAAATATTGCGCTAGAGAAAATACGTTCCTATATGTTTCCATTTTTGTTATTGATATAGCCACTGTCATATTTTGAATTAATAAAAGTGACGAGCGAAATGGCATGCGTGGTAACGCACAACGCGCGCATCTGTAGTGTATTATGCGGAATATCCTCTTGTGCCATATTCTTTTGCACGTGAAATCCAAAATGTATCATATTTTTTTATTGCAGCACGAGTTTTCAAATAAATTCATAATTCTTGTGAACTAAATTTATTAATTATAAAATAATACAAAATATTGATCGAAGCTTTTTTAAAATACTTTAGATACGTGCTGATATACACGCAAGTTCAAAGCTTTTCGATATGTTATAAGCAGTGTTAACATTATTGTAAAATAACGTTATTTGTTGGAAAAGTTTAATATTAATTAATTTGCATTACCATTAATAGCGCATCCCAGGTTTTCTAAATATCTATTTTATATCTTCAGCTATTTTCTCAATTTTCCTTTATCCAATATTGGCGTTGATCGTAAAAACTTAACGTTTTCTACCGAGGCAAATAAAAAGCTCGTTCAATAAAATTCCGCCCATATTGCATGAGACAGATAAATACAATCGGTATGTCGAGTTTTCTCGTAAAAAGTGGATCCGTCTTTCAGCGGCTACGGCCAAGTGGCATCGATGCGAAATTGACACGCCTAGCTAAATAAGGGCGCTCAAACGAGATCACGTTTCTGATAATGAACATCAATTACACGATTCGCTTTTTAGTGGTTCGACTCGCCCTTGTGTCGCGTTGTAGTTCCGTGAGAGATTATCCAGGGAGATCGGCAAGTTCCTCGTAAATCATCGATCGTATCTCACCGGGCCGCTATCATCGGGAACTTCCGCGAGTCAATTATCTGATCTTTAGTTAACAATTGCTGCGATCGCTGCAAGTACAGTGAGTCGCGAAGCGCCGCCTAAAAGATTGGATTTCCTCGCGGGCTTGCGGTACGCGCGGTAAAAAATAACTTAATTTAATCGTAAAAATAGTGCACAACGCGAAATTCTTTTATGCGTGATATTTTTCATCTTTGATAAAAAATGGTTGTTGTGAAACGTTAAAGAAGCTAACCGGAAAGAGAAGAGAATTAATCTCTCTGTGAAATTTTTCAATATTTTATATATTCGAGAGAAAGGAGTTGCATTGAAACGATATGCAGCTCGGTCGACGCATCCATCTTTTTTTTTCCGCTGTTTGTAACGCGTGGGAGGAAACGAGTTCGGTTAATTATGTAATATTTGTATTTTGTCTCGTGCGTTTGGTGCATAAGCAATGCGCACGGCTCAGAGAGTTGTACATCAAATATTTAATCCTCGACTACTCGCTGCTCGCCCGCTAAATTAGCTGATAACCAGTCCAATTTTATCCAAGATGATATGTGTGAATCGGTTCATGCATTTAATCACGTTGAAATGTTTAATGCAAATAATCGTACATTAAACAACGTGATTATATACGTACGGTGCAGACAAATGAATGCTATTCGAACGATAAAGTGCTCTCCAGTATCGAATCTGTAACAATACGCACGGCGTATTCGCGGCAGCGTGCATCGCAACTAAACCGATGAACTAGGTGATCAGTTTATCGAATATCCTTGGGGCACATTGTATGATTCTGACATTCGTTTGGTTTCGTGGAAGTACAGCTATTTCTCGCGGGAAGACAGGTGATTCTCTATTATACATAGCAAATGCATTATGCGCTCCATAAACTCGTGCGCGCACTAATGATGCATTAAGTTAACATCGTGTAACCTGAGTCTTGGCCGTACGAAACGCTTTACATAATTGTTCAGCATGTTCTTTGACTCGGAAAATTAACTCTCTATCGCGCAATTTTTTTTATCTCAATACGACTAATTCGGGAATTAACGAGCGGCATTGTAAAGCTACCTCGCACACAAGCAGATTTTTATCTAAATCGAAAGATACGCGACGTTTAAAGTTCGTAGCTGTATTAATCTTTCGCAGATCAATCTATTTTTCATTGCTAAATCAGACCCATTGAAACTTGATTTTTGTATTTTTCAAAGGGTTCTAAAATAAAATCGGAAAAATTTCTGGTATATACTCTTTTAACATTTATGAATGCGACTGTATAATATGACCCAGACTTTTTACCTTTATCTTCTATGTCTAAATTTGAGACAAAATGGGAAAAATTTGAGTTAATATGATCCGGGAAATTGAATCGCGGAGGACTAATAATTTTTAACGATTTGCAATTTACGACACAAAGGATAATCTTCTATATATACAAATAACGGGTAATACGACAGATAATATCGTGCCGCAAACACGACGAAATCATGTGCCGATAGATAGACGACAATAGAGTAAGAATCTTAAGAAGACGCGAAAGGAGACTGAACGTGTATTCACGCAAAATTCCTTCGTCTCTCCTTTGTCAGTCTTCTCTCGTCGTACGAAATCGGACGACGATTTACTCCGCGTCTGACGTGACATTTGTCTCTCTTTCTCTTCTTGGAAACTTGTTTGCGAGTGTTCTCGAAAGAGCCGCTCGATAAGGCAATCCGCGAAAAGCCCAAAGCGGTCCTTCCGCCAAAATTATCCGCGAGCGAGTGTGATTTCGAACACTCTTTCTCGCAATTGGTCAATTCTACTCTTATACATATACCGATGAAATGAGATCCTAACCGAAAGCTTGGCGCCGTTCCAGTACGTTATTGCAACGTTTTACTCCTCTAACCAAGATACCAGAAGATTGAATCTCTCGGATCTATGGACGGGTTAATCGCAGAAGTGAATTGTGAACTTTAAAACGGATGGTGGAGTTTACGTTGAGTATCAAGGCAAATAACGGAAAACTTGTGTGTATCGAAAATACGATACGCACTTAATAGAGTTAAGTTGGTCAAACTTTGCACTCATGAATATTGATGGAGCATTTTATCGATGAAAAAAAAAAAAATTCTCTCGCGTGCGTGTGCGAGGAAGCGAGAAAGAGGGCGAGGGGGAGAGAGAGAGAGAGAGAGAGAGAGAGAGAGAGAGAGAGAGAGAGAGAGAGAGAGAGAGAGAGAGAGAGAGAGGGGCATATATTAACGTCTACATCGTGGTTCAACAAATGCCGATGGCAATATCGTGAGCCCGAACAGTTACGGTCGCGCATTCTTTACATTGTGTGTGCGTTTGAGCGTGCATTACGGTTCTACCGGGCTCTCGTTATAATGTCTGTGTTTTTAAAAGCCCGATAGATCCATTAACGCACGCCAATTTATTTTCGAGCGTCTATTTCCCGGAATAAATGACACTACACCCCGATAGGCGTCCTCGCGGCGAGTTATCGCGCATGCAGCGACAATTATCGCCACGTGCACGCGGCGATTGTGAGAGAGCGCGCGTATATTGATCTGATGCAACCTTTATAACGTCGTCGGCGCGGGCCACTTTGCGGAATCTGTTCCGGCGAATCGCGGCGGAGAGGAGCGGGGGATGAGGGAGGAGGGCGCGGGTTGAATAAATTATAGCCGAATAAACATATATGATAATATGCGCGCGCGCACGCGTTTTCGCTCAATAGACGCAGTAATCGTTAAATTGGCAATATCGTTCCGGCAACGTCGGGGAATAATGGAAAAGATGGCATACCGCGAGATGGGCGGCGGTGCAGAAATGACAGATAAAACAAGTAGTAAATTGCGTCGCTCCGGCATAATGTCCCCGATGTAAATATAATCAGCATAGAGAGCGAGCGAATATTGCAAGCGACTCTAAATACACTGTGCGCGTCAAGCTAAATGCAAATATCTCGTAAATTATGCTCGCTCGTTTTAATACTAGAACGAAATATTAATGGCACGGCTCCTTTATCGGGTTATTCATACATTCTTGCACGGCGCATAAATTTCCACGTCTGTCGCTCATAATCGCCGACGAACTAATTTGCCGAAACTGTCGATGTTATTTTCACGTTCGACGAACACATATACACATACACACCGGCGCGCGAGACGGTTTCGCGGCTTATTTTAGAATCACTCTATATGTTTCACTACAGCGTCGAATAAGGGAAGCTCGATGCAGGTTGACAGTAATGCGGGAAAAGATCGTAAGGAGAAAAACTAGTCGTGCAAAGTAAACTCTCGTGCTTGAGATGCAAACTCGAAAGTGGTGGGTGTCTTTAAATAGTATCATTTATCGTGTTGCAGCTGGAAAGAACTAAAAGTGGAACCTTAAATGATGCCATTTATCGTCTCACAGCTGGAACGCTTACTTTGGCGCGGCATACTTTAAACAATCTACGACTGCACGCCATACGTTAGCACTTTTTTCCCTTCTTGGGTGGGATAATCGGTACCAGCAGGTAGGCTTTTCCGCGCGCGTGGGCGACGCCTTTCTTTCTTGGAATTAAATAAATATCAAAGTCCCGATATGGTTACTTCGTCGGTAAATGATAGAAGAGACAAGTTCCTCCCGCGGAAGGAAACTATTTCTTACGAACGTTATGCGAACACAGATAAATAATTCAATCTATCTCGCTTCGAAAATATAAATTTAATAAATTATGTCTTCTCGCTGCCTAGGAAAGGAGGCTGCCCTTTACTAAATCAAATTTAAAAATAAACGTCGCTCAAGTATCATATGGTCTATCGTTCACTTAAATATAACTGTTTATTGTTGGACAGCTATGTTTAGCTGCCAAGAAGTTTATTCTTCTTTACGTGTACATACTTTTTTATAACTCGTATCCTTCCTGAAATAACTGGTGCAATATTGACATATTTAATCTTACATTACGTGAGTGGACTGATAATTTCGTGGTGAATACGGCGTTTATCAGGGAGCGAGTAGGCGAGGAAATTATGGCATTTATTAAGAATGGAGACAGCCGGATACGCGGGGGCGACAATAACGTAACTTCGCGAAGAGGGCAAGGTATATCAATGTAAAAACCTTCTTCTACTATGTCGGCCCGAGAATAATTCAGTGTCACGTTCCGGGTGGAGACTACCGGGAAGAGGAAGCTATATCGCGGCTATTTTACATTCTGTATTTCCCGGTTCGTTATTTATGCAAACCACCGGAATATACGATGAGAAAATGTATGTTTATGTAAATTGAGCGCACAAACGTTTACTTACGTTTCAAACGGAATCTTAATCTTTAACTCGTGCGCGCATCTTCTACTCCTCCCTTATTTTATCCTCCGAATTTATCTTATTTCTCTCACCGTCTTCTTTCTCCCCCTCGACACGTTATCCGGAATATCGGCGTTTACGTCCCGGCGTTTGGGTGGTAACCAAACTGCATTACGGAAGGAATTACATCGAATCGCTCCCTGGCTATATTTTCGATCGATGTCGGCACGGTCACTTGGCGCTAACTGCCACTAAATATTGTTACCTCACGGCGCCGACCGACGATGTTGCATTCTGGTGTTACGATGAAGGATAATATCCGGTAAGCTATGCAACGCGGGTGCTCGCCTCCGCTCCATTTCCCCGTAGAGACGATAATGAATTTATTCGATTTTCGTTTCGAGCCGGTAGTAGCTCGTACTCGTTGCATTTATATCCATTCCTTAGCGAGAGCTCGAGTAGCTCGGCTACGAGCTTCTTACGCAACCCCGGCGCTTCTGTGCATAACTCACAATTAGTCTCTTCTAATGACGGCATTTTGCTGAGCACCTTGCACAATGCGTCTTTATCCAGCTATCGCGCGTGAAGCGTAAAGCTTCGTAATAATGGCTGTTATAATAACGGATTCAGTTTAGTGTATTTTACTGTGTATACGTCGCTGCACACCGGTTTTTCCCCTCCCCCTCGTTCGAATCCTACGAATATCACTTTACATTATTGTTACAAAGAAAGGTCTTGAATACATTCCACCCTTCGCGTAAACAAAACACGATTTCACGCCGCAAAAAGCGGGGGTTACATCTTCTCTCCGCGAAGGTCCGAGGCGCGCGCTCCAAGAGGAGAGAATAAAGCGCGTTCTTATATCGAGTTAAAAAGTTGGGCCGGCGCAAAAGACGAGTTTACAAGCAAGCAAGATTCTGAATGCACATTGTTGCATAAAAATTAATCCGCAAAAGTGGTGTGGCGGGCGGCATTAACTAAATTAAAATTTTAACAACTATTAAGGGAGACACGCGGTGAGACGGTTTGTCGAAACACGGGAACGTACACGCAACGTTTTGCGATCGGCTTTAAACTCTCGGAGTACCTAGCCAAAGTTTAAGATAAATAGCGCTTATAATATCTACTTTGTAATAGGCGAGCATACTCCGGGGCGATTAATCATTTTTCGTATATATACATCGCGGTTAATCTTCTATTTAGCGGGCCCTCCCGTAATTCGAACGATGTTTTTCCGCGTAATTGCGGGTAATCATTCTTGTTAGAGCGGCGCAGCGGCACCTAAGAAGAACGGAAACAAGAGGCACGAGAGCGAAATACGGTGCGAATACCTACCGTGCTTTAATCATCAGCGTTAATTAAAATAATGCTTACGAGATAATTACTTTGTGGCCAGACAAAGTGATGGACGACCGCGTGGCTATAGCGCTATTCGTGCGGTCAACGCGTGAGTAGAAAAGAGGAGGGTATAACACCGGCCGCGAGGGTATTTGGTGTTCACAAATTAATCGATTAGAATTAATTGTTCCCAATTGAAATATCTCTGGCTTGCGCGTGGCGTTCCTTTTTTTTTTCCCCCGAGCTCCGCTGTGAGAAATTGTTCATTTGGCGCGGGTTAACGTTTTCCGAAACGTTCTTTGTAAAAGGCATCAATTTATCGTCGAATAAACATTAGCGTAATTGCATTATCAAGGCAAACGGCGTTTTCCAAAAATTTACGCAAATTTACGCTTATAACGACCTTACGTTAAGCGAAGCCTGCAGCTTTTGATAATTCACGAAAAAAAAAAAATCTAATTTGTCTTTTTTTTTGCGCCACACCTGACGACAAGACAATGATGAATTAGATCATAAACGTCCAAGAAAATTGTATGAAAGGATGAAAAATGTATTCGGTAGATGGATTTCATTAGATTACCACTTGTCGATCTGTGTTTCAATTTTTGGATCACGTTACAACGATCGGATTAATTTTGATCGCATTGATCTCGGAATAATTTTAAAAGGTGATCTCATTAAGAGCGTTAAAATAATTTTTAGGCGCGTTCAATATTTATTTTAATGTTTCCGCCTTGCTGCACGCTTCTCTTTGAAACTCCGAAATGTACAGTGCAACGCAGAGAGAATTGCTGGCGGCGAAATCAGGCTGACATTGCGTCGTTCACAGAAAACTTTCCCGTCTCCGGATGAAATGAACTTCACAACTTGCCACTAACCCTATCCCATGCCCATGTTTAACATTATCTCCGTTAAATTAGCATTAGTTCACTTGTAACATTATTCGTTCCAATCTGTTACATTGTGATTATTGGATTTAACATGTTAAAAAGCATAACTGGAGTACCGTGTTTCTCAGCAACAGAAAATTTAGCATCTTCGCTGTCTTATTTTATTCTACTGTAAAGCCACACTTGCATGGTTTTATTTTACGCCGTCTCTTTTATGGGCATTCCAACCGTACCTTTTATCGGACTTGAAACTGACAATTTTGAAGCTTTCCGAACAACTGATGTGTCTACTTTGTATGTTTACGAAATAAGCACATTTAGAAGTAAAATTTGAATAAATTGTACTTCAATCGTAGTCAATTGCTATATGTATGTGATTCGCTTGTCGAGATATCTAATATTGTAAATAAAAGAACAAAATCAGTAAAAAAAATAAAAATAGTTCAAAGCATCTTTTGAAAGAGTTTTAGCTCATTTGTGCCATACGTAGTCTTGAGGAAAGTATGTGAAGCAGACGAAACGAGTCTGGTTTCACCATTTTGCAGGGAAATGAAGATAAAGTTGGCAAAGAACGTCCTTGCCTTTCATCTGCAGTTTCTTTGACGGATTTGAAGAATATTATCCCTTAACAAAAATGTTAGATTAAAAACGTAGGAACTTTCACTAATTAAAGAGTAAAGATAGATAATAAAACTTAATTTTTCATTTAATTCTAGGCGAACTTTACTGTAATAGAATTTTAAGAGAGTTCAGGGTTAGTTACAAAGGGATATTTAAAGTTGAATATCGAGTTTTCGCGAAGGAAAAATGGACTCCAAATTAGTTAAAGAATCCGCAGACGAAGAAGTTAAGAAAGCAGTATAGTATGCTATGCATGTTAATCGCTCATTAAATTCGTCCTTGAAAACTAGAACTTAAATTAGAAGTCTATGCGACGGTATACTTTTAATTTGTTAATTATAATATTAGATTAAGATACGAAATTTAAAAAATTTCACGGTTAATTATACAGAAATAAAATTACGTGTTTCGGTGTTCTCTCGATACACAATATTTTCTTCACGATTAACTGAAATATAATCGAGCTAAGATTCTTTCGAAAAGTTGGCGGCCGTAATTAAACTTTTCTCAGTAAATGAAAATGGGACCGAACAACTTTATCTGTGTCCGCCCGAGTGCAATTTTATTATCTCCTCGGATTCACAATAAAACACATTTATCTACCGTTGTGAACTGTCGCACCGTAAACAATCGCCACGTAGATTACAGATTTTACGCGACGACTTCAGGCTTTTTCCATCGAAGCCTTGATTTATTGCATTACACTTGGTACTGACGCTTACACTACCGCCGGCCCCTTCAGGCAACTCAGGCTGAGTTTTATTTACTTTTAGCGAATCGATCGACCGCGGGGGTTAGTGCAGGCAGGAGGAGAGAGACTAGGTGGTTGCTGCGCACCAACCCCCGGCGATGCGAGCTTACGTGGTCCCGGCAACTCCGGGTAGCCTGGCCTTTCGTTCCTCTAACGTTATATCATCGCCTACTTTCCTCTAACCGTGAATTTACGTCGACAGATCGGCCCGAGGATCGGCACGATTCTCTCTTTCGTCGTAATGCTTTACGAATCGACACGTATAAAAACACATGTACGAAATATTGCGCGAATCGATCGAGTTTCTTGCAGTCGTACTTTTCCATTATGTTCAAATTTCAAGGTCTTCAACGTGAATAAAAGATGAGAAATCTATTCTTTTATGTATTATATAACTTTCATGTCACTACATAAACGTACGATCTCTTCATTCGGCATTAAATAATGTATTTACAAGCAGCTTTATGCGGACCTAATGATGAATCATAATTAATTAATCATAATTAATGAGTTGATTTGAATTAACAATCGTAGAACAATGCAGTTAAAGTACATGTTACGATACTTTTTAATCAAAGGATACTTAAATGTACCGAACTTTGGCGAAGAAATCTACTTTCGAAGAAAAAAAAAATGTCTCTGACTTTACATATTCGCGAACCAGAAAGGGAAATTGATCAGAACTTTTGTTTGCAATTGAATCGGCTCCAGCCATAAGTATTAACTTTGGCGGGAGTTTTTAGATAACTCCCGAAGAATTTTCTCGATAATCTTTCTCATGACTCTGAAATTGATCTTGATACAAAGGAAAACGCAATTGCCAATTTTCATATAACGCAGACGTAAATTTAGATAACGCAAATTCTTACTTTTTGTAGTTAATCGTCGAATCGTTTTAATCACTTTTTCAGGATTCATCGAAAGAGAACCGGGAAATCGTATATTGCGGGCATGCTGATTGTGAGGAATTGTAAAAACTGAATGTTAATACAGATACGTGGGATTTTGTTCTCGCCAGTAAATTGCGATAACGGAATATATCGATTGTTTCATTTATCTGCTAACACACACGAGGTAATTTAGTCCGAAGAGAATTAACAAAAATGAAAGCGTAAATGTTGTTAATGTCACAGGGCTATAGTGTACGCTGGCGCGGCAGCAACTATGCTCTGACGATTATACGATCTGAATTATTCACAATACAATCCGGGCGTAATTCGATCACACATACTGTACGTTTTATCAAGAATTAATTTTCATTCGGAGAACCATAATTAATAGCAATCTGTTAATAATGAGCAACAATAGGGAGAAAATAGTAATGCACTGGACGGAAGCAATACAAGCAGCTTTATTGATTATCATCGACAATGGACAAACAGAAGGAGGGTTGCGTTCATAGGGATCGGGATAATGTGTTAAATCACACGCAAGAACGTCGTGCGATTTAATTTAGATGACTGCCACACATATTTATGTAACATTCATTTAAATCAAATAGTTCAGCGCGTATTCCTGCGTCAATTAAATATTACAACAAAAAATGACAGAACCGAGTAGTGCTGAGAATGCATTGGCTAAAAATGGCATTAATAAAATCACGTTAAACATTTTTTGTGCGGACCGAATTAATTTCGCTCAATTTTTATCCGCGAATTCTCCATTTTTAATAATTTGCGTGTCAAGGCGCGCGCTACAACGTGTCACGTGAAAATTTCAATTGTCGCGGCGAGCAATATCGGGCGTTTTATTATAAACGAATCGCGATATTAAACTAAGATTTCTATCTGCCTCTCTCTCTCTCTCTCTCTCTCTCTCTCTCTCTCTCTCTCTCTCTCTCTCTCTCTCTCTCTCTCTCTCTCTCAGCGAGAGATATCCGTGATACTCGTCTTCTCTTCTCGAGTGGGCCCTGTTATTCTTCCGTTCTAAGTGTTTTTCTAATGCGTTTTCATCCGCCGGCGGATCGGCGCGACGGATTTGCCGCTACGTACGAATATTAAATCGCTATTCATCCTCCCTCGGCGACTGCCTAAATTAAAATTCCATCTACGAATTCCATCTTGACGCGCCTACGCGCGCCCGCGACTTCGGCGAAACTCTCCGGTAATCCGGTGTCTTGGCGAAACTCTAGAATTTTTCTTCTCCCGCTAACGTTGAAAAGGGAAACGCGCCCTTCCCCTGGCTTTGGCTTCGTTATCGAACTTATAAAACCTTAGAGATTGAAGTTGGCCCCTCCCTTCCTCCCCGCGCCCCCGTACTATTAAGTGGAATTAACCTTCTCGGCGAGAATCTTAAGATTCCGATTGCTCTAACTTCGCGCGTACCAGCGTGGAACTTTGCCGCGGAACTCATTGCAGCATTCAATCCGCAATTTAGATTTCTCATTAAACGTTGAAAATCACCGATAGATGCACGCGAGTTAACTGTAGACCTCCGCTCCTAGCTCGTGCCCCGTGCTTGCTTGCGCGCCGACTTAATTATTAGGGGCTGTTAGCTTATCGTGTAACGTACATACGTAAGGTACACAGGAAGTGTACGTGAATGACACTTCCTATGCCCGAGCCACCGCTGTAATCGTTAGTCACAATCCTGACAGGTACGAACGACGCTTTGACGTATTTCGACACGTTTTTTGATTAAAATTTGATGAAGGACTCGCAGTCGGTTTTCCGATTGAATATTTTGAAAAGCAAATTCCGATATACATCTTCGCGTTTATTACGCAAATGTAAATCTTTCAGCGATGATTGTACGATGACGTCAACGATGATATCAAATCTTGTTGTGTATAATATAACGCTAATTAGCGATGTTATCTTCTGTAAAGCCGCCTAAATGCAAACAGTAAAATAGCGAGGGTCGTGCAACGCTCCGTTGCGAAAGAAACTGCGATAAGGATGCTACAATAAGGATGTTTCGCGTATAAACGGTCCGGAACGGGCTATAAGACTGTTAATAAATTCTGCTTAAGTTTGCGAAAGCTAATCGATTTCATACTGTAAATTTATAGGATCCCAAGCTGTTGCTCAAATATTTCTTTACCAAGGAGCAATGAAGGCAGTAAATGTCCGGCCGATACGATCTATACATCCACGCTTTCAGTAACAAACACGAACGCCCCGAATATAGAGACATTAACCCGTGAACGCTCGCGCTATGAGCTTTCTGTGCACATATTAGAAACTATTTCCGTGCAACACATAGCGGTATACCGAATATTACGTTATACTCTCTTAGTTACCTTTATTCCTAAATTTCTATGCTACACGGCAACCGAATTAAAAGAAGCCATAGGTTTATTACACGTTTATAGTATGCTCGAATTGAAACAAATATATCTTAAATTATGAATATATAATAGCGTTCTGTTTCGTTATTCGTTATTAAGAATTAAACGAACACTTTCGTTGACGTGTTAACTTTTCGAGCGTTTAGTCGTAGTTGAATAATTGAATTGGAATTAGTGTTATAAATGGATACTGCAAACTACGACATTGCAGTGGATGACAAAAATTGCATTTATTTATGATATCATTGAATGTACGGGTAGTTAACGAGAGTCTAACAAGAGTCTGCATTTGCTTTAATATTAAATGATACTTTCGTTATATCGAGTAAAATAAAGTTATGTGTAACAGCGAATTTAAAATTCTCTTTCGATATTGATTTTAGGCATTTTACCATATGAGTAAATTTTTAGTTTGTTTATACTTGACTGTACACTGATAGAAAAAATATGTGATATTTATGACAATAATTGCATAGTAAAATAATTATAGTCAGAAATGTTACTTTTACAGTAACTGTTACAACAATATTAATAAAAATCATGTACTATAGTGATAACAACTATGAGAAAATTGTACTATAAATTATACAGCTTTAAAGTATATCATATGCTTATTGTTACTAATATTAATACTAGTAAAAATTACTATAAAAATGATATTTTGACTATAATTATTTTACAATTATGCAATTATAATCACAAATACATTTTTTAAATACTTTTTTTTTACTTTTTTTCTATCGATGTAATACAATTATGGATATGCGAAACTGGAATGTCAATACGCGACTTAAAAAGATATGTAAACCGGAACGTTAATAAAAAATGCGTTTTGCAATAATAGTCACATAGTTTTGTTAACGTTTTTAATAAATATGTTTGCGAGCAAGTATATTAGAATTTATTAGCGAAAGAAAAATTTTGGAAACTAGAAAATGTCATGAATATGGCATCAAAATCCTACCACCAACCATGATGGTCAGTCCCTAACAAAGACGAACGAGCAAAAGCTTAATCTAAACATCTACCACCTTTTACGTTGATTCGTCGGTCGTCGCTTATTTTTGTCGACATCAACAAATCCTCTTTCTCATTAATAGTACGTTGGCCATTAACTCGACCATTTATCATCGGCCGATGTGGCGATCTGGCATCTCTTGGACCTTGGTGTAGCGGCGCTATATTTATACCACGCGTATCTGTATCGATCGCGTAAATTTCTTCGGGGGTAACGGCATTTAATTTCACCGCGTGTCACTTAACCCTCCGCCTCCTGGCAGACGGGTCCATTAGGCCCGCACCTGTTTCGGGAACTACGTTCATGTAATCAATTAGAGGAACAGCTTTCTTAACTCTACCGATATCTCACGTAAACGAGACGGTCGCGTGAGAAAAATTGCGCAAAATCCTGTTCTTTTATAAAATTCACATTGATATTGTTGTACAAAGATATAAGATATAAGAAATTATATTAAATATTTTCGAAAAGCGCGAATCTCCGATGGGTTTAGATACCTCAGGGAGGTAAGGAATTAATCTCGATACGAGAGAGGAGACGGACATGCATTGCGCAAGGGATATTACATTATTAATGATTCGCATTTCGCCCATGTCCGATATACTTGCCGAATTTCTCGCGAAAAGTTTTGCGACGCGATGCTAAAATCGTATATCGCGACAAGTGCAGAATATTGATCTCGTGAATATTTTAAGGCGTCGAACGTATACACATGTACGCATACACACACTCGCGCGCGCGCGAGAGCGACAGATAGATAGATAGATAGAGAGAGAGAGAGAGAGAGAGAGAGAGAGAGAGAGAGAGAGAGAGAGAGAGAAAGCGCTACGAACGCGGAAACCGTTGTCACTGGAATCCCCATAGATTATTCTGCATTGTGGCAAATGCGAGTAGCGTCGCACGCATGTGCATATGTATAATGTATACATGTGACGAACGTTTACATGTTTTAGATTTACCGGGTTGGTGCGGGATCAAAAGCGAGTTCTCTCGCGATACACTCGTGTTTAATTATGAAACGACGAGATGCTAAATTTACCTAGAAGAATAATAGCCGTATGCGTACGATAGCAATACAATTCTTCGTTAATTCGCGTGGTTCATTGGATGTTTAGTTTTACATTTAACAGCTACGGCGCGGTAATTAAAAAGTCATTTCTCACCCCTGGAGCCGCCCCCTCAAAGAGCGTTGTATGCTCCTCCTGAAAGGTTTTTGAGAACGAGAAAAGAATCCTTTCATTTTTTTTTCTTCGAAATTCAACGACTACGGTACGCGTTTATTCTTGTAAAATGTAGTAATGGGGCTTGTTTTTATAAATTAGATACGAAACAGAATATATTACAATCTCTGTAATGCGATATACAAGTTTGTAATAATATCGCCAAAAATATACGCACATGCACAACGCTCTTTGAACGGACATTTCATGTATATTTAAATTTGTGTTTAACTGACGCGGCCGAGAATTTGATATTTAAAGTACATGGCATGCAATATGCACAAGTAGATTTTGTAGCATAAATTAATGATCTCTCGTTTCAATCTGTTCCCTCCGCCTAAACGCGCATAGATACGATAAATAATACAATTTTTTCTTGCTCCGCAATAAAGATTCGCGCACGCGAGATGCCAACGCTTCATGGGTTGGCGCTTAAATTTTTACCTTCATAAGTTTCGCAACGTAAACATGAATATCAGCTAATCAAGTAATTTCCTAGTATCCTTAGGAGCTTCTCTCAAAATGTAAGGTATGTACCTCGTTATCGCGCATCCGGAGGATTCTCTGGCATCCCCGATAGCATCGATCGCCGATCGTCGCATCCTCCGCGCTGATTCCGGAGCGAAATCCGTATTGAGCGCACTGGAGTATCCGGCCATCGTAGCTGCGATCCGTGCCGAGTACTATAGCGACATATCCTTTAGGGGGATGAATCCGCCGTAACGTGTGTGCACCACCAAGGAGAGAACCACTGAGTGTATTTGTGTACGTATGTATGTGTGCGTGTGCGTGTGTGTATGTGTGTGTGATGTGTATATACGTATGTATGTGTGTAATCCCGCACACGGCGCCTTCAACCACCCCTTTGCGGTCGAAGAAACGTATAATCCGCGGTGGTATCCCACGGGTAACTGTCACAGGTGTTACACGTCGCACACACTTCGCATACGGGAGGGATGCAGCAGCAGCAGCAGCAGCAGCGGCGGCGGCGGTGGCGGCGACGGCGGCGGCGACAACAGCAGCAGCACGGAGCGGAGTACGGGCGTCTCGCGCTCGCGTCTACGCGCTCTCCTCCCTCTCGTCTCGCTTACGACGTGCGTCGAGATCACGAGCGGACAGAGCCGACGGCGCAATATCTCTAAAGACGTATCCCCGATCCATTCGACGAGATACCCGGATACACCACCGTCGCGGGCCTTTATCCCACTTCACACCAACAACATTATTCTAACCGGACGCACCACTTTAGTGTCCAGCGAGGGTGACGCGCACGAGGGCTGGTATCGTCAGGACGAGAACGGGGCACCCTCGACGGCCGCGAGTCCTCTCGGCGGCGCGCGTCGCTCACCCCGCGACATCACGACATGTAATACTCCGCGCGTCCACCGAACGCGGTCGCTCCGAGTCCGCGGGGGGAGGGTGGCGAGGGGATGGGAGGGATGAAACGAGAATCTCACCAGGTGCGAAACGCGGACGCGGAGAGGCGCGAGTGACGTTTTCTTCCGCGCGATCGAACTCTCCTCCTCGTGTCCCCGGGTCCACCACTCGAGAAAGGAGAAAGCGCGAGGGAGAGAGAAACGAGAGCGCGCGCGAGGTTCGACGTTTGCTGACGCGCGCGACGTTCGTTTCGCAGGGTAAGGGTGGCTAAAGGGGTGACGAGGCGAGTCTATCACGTCGCGGACACGTCACGTATCCAACCCGCACGGCAGACAGCACGGAACTACTGGCGGTCCCTACGCGAGCGTAATTCCATCCCCACCGCGCCTACGGCCAGGTTACCCCCACGACAGCGTCGTTGCTACACGCGCCCCTTACCCCCTCCTCAATAATGGGCACGCACCGAGAGCTATCCGGAGCGTGACACACGCTTACGCTTTTGGTGGGGGCTACAGTCGCGTGGCGGCGACTCGGAGGGGATGCGAGAGATGAACTTGGCGGCGGTGGTGGAAACGGCGGCGGCGGCGGCGGCGGCGGCGGCGGCGATGGTGGTGGTGGCGGCGGCGGCGGTGGTTAGCGGCGCATGCGCATGCCACGCGCCGCCGTCACAGCCACCGCTCGTTGCTCGTCGCTCTGACGGCGGCGGATGCACCGCGCGGCCTCGTGAAAATCTACGACAAGTGCGTGCGTACACTCGTACGTACGTACGTACGTGAACGTACGTACGCGAGCGTCGCGTACAAACGAAGGCCGCGAGAGTGCAGGGACCTCTGCCGCCGCTGCCACCACCACCACCACCACCACCACTACCATCATCACCGCCGCTGCTGCGCCACGCTCCGTACCTACCTACGTCGTCGCGTCGACCGCGACGAGGATGCTGGCTAAACGCGGCTACGTGACTTCTGCGATCCGCCGCGGCCGGAGGCAGAGGCGGGAGGGAGAGGACATTACGGGGCGAATTACATGGCGCATCGGAAAAGAATTCGCGCGCGACTTTCTCGGAGTTTTACTGCAAAAGAGATTATGAGTTATCGTACCCGGTATAAAGTGTAATAACGCCGCCAGTCCGCGCGGAATGCCGTCGCGATACCGCGAGATTACGTGCATAAGGCGTCGTTTGCAGTTTCCTGCACGCGTTCTCGCCCGCCGAGCGGGAAAATGTATCATTATCTTTTATATTCGAGGGTGGCTCAAATCTAACGGACCGTTCATTTCCATCGTTCTCCGTTGTCGCGTCGGGAATGGCGTATAATACAACAACAAACCGTTCGCCAAATCTACATTTTGTTTAACTAAAACATTCGCAATTGTACATTAGGCACTTGCGGTATTTTCGGCCGTTCATTGATGTTGCTGCATTGTTGCGCAATTACGCAAAATGTAATATTAAACTCGACGTTTAAATGTTTAACATCCGGAGCATTTAACTTCTGTGGAATTTCAATCCTCGCGCTCCACGCTGGAATGTCATAAATACATTCGCATTTTGAGTATCGCGAAGAATATGTCGGAAGAAAGGGGAGGAAAAAAAACAGGGAATGAATCGCGCGCGCATCTATTTACGGAGCGGAGTCCATTCGTTTATCGCGCAGGAAATACGCCAAGGATTCGCGATGGGCTGCAAGCTGTAGCCGAGGAGAGATGGCGACGTCGACTTACGTGCTTCCTTTGAACGGAGCTGTGTCTGAAAAGAGAGTTTCTCGAAGTCACATTGTAAATTTATGCCCAATCGTGTATGGACGTACAATGAACTCTCGTATGTGGTACACACGGTGAATTTCGAGAGGCGGTATTTCTTTCTCTCTTTTTTTTTTTTGCGGCTCTCGGTCGAACCGAAATCATTGCGTTGCGTCCGCGGTTAGATTTATACGTATTTAAAACGCGGTACGACACGTACGCGTCATGTTCGGGTAGGAAGAAAAATACGGCCGCGCGCAGTCCTTTGTCATGTTTTTTTCCGCGTAGCGTAGCTGTTGCATCTCTCGATATAATTATTTACTGAAAAAAGGAGGAAATAACGAAACGCGTGCACACCGCGCGGAATTGAAAAGAGACGATACGCGGGGTGAGCGTGACGCGCCAAATTCCCGAGCAACTTCTAACGTTTTATCCTGCTCCAAATCGGGACAATCGTCCGCGTCAAGAACGAATGTTATTAAGCCAGTTTTTAATGGAATCCCAGGCGAGGAGAGGGAAGGATAGTTTCGAGTAAATCTCTTGGGCGTTTAATAAAGAACTTGGGGCACGAGGTGATGTTACAAAGCGAGAGAGAGAGAAAGAGAGAGAGAGAGAGAGAGGGGTGGTAGCGTGTCCTACTCGGCGCCGCCGACAATGATAACGGAACACGACAGCCTCGGCTGTTACGTGCCTCCTCGAGAAAATATCGCATCGTAATTCCGAAGCCCTACTATTGAAATTTTAATTTTGTATATCATGCTAACGACGCGCGTGTTTAGGTTCGTACGTGTACCTCGCGCTGAATGCCCTCTCGTCGGATATTTTCTTACGATCGTATATGTGTACGTCCGCTTCAATTATTCGTTAAGATATTACGTCCGGCGAACGCCTGATGAAGATTTTATCGGGTTAACGATACACAGTTGGAAAATTCGTATTTAATTGAACCTACATTGCGTGTCCTGGATGGACCTCTCAAATTTCTGTGTTAATTTAACATAAGATGTTGCAGGTTACAAAGCAAACACAAATAACGCAAAAAATATGAAATTTTGACACAATTTGGAAACCGATTTTCAAAGCCTATTTCTTCAATTAAATTAACATTTATGATACGTTGAGAGAAACATATTTTATTCATTTATCTTACACTTTACACTTCAAAATTACAATATTTCTATGTTATTTGTTTATTACTTATAAACTGTGTTATTTTAATACTAACAAATTTTGAATATCAATTTAACACGAAATATTCCAATAACACAATCACATTTGGTTATATCAACACTCAAAAATGTTAAAAATTTAACACAAAAATTTTAACAAGGATCGGCTTTATTATAACATAAATACAAAGTGTTTTCTATTATTACACTGCGCTCTCAGATCGATCTATTGTTCTTTTCTAACGAAAGCAAAGTTACCGCGGCAAGTGATTAAAATTCAACGCTGTAAACCATAAGACGCGTCACATCGGCACTTCACGCGAAGTCTACCCCGTTAAACACGAGCGTTGGCACGCAGGTAATTAATTTACTTGGCTCAGTGAGAATAAATTACGTGCGATTCTCGCTGCGCGACGACACGGATCAAAAGGCACGGAGAAAGAATTATGAAAGGAAAGAGCGTATCCTCCGTGCGATGAACACGCGCGCGCTTCGCGTTCACCAGGGAACTTCGGCGGAGAATTTGGAATATGGGGCTGCAGCCTCGCGCGAGAGGCATCTCATTCGACACCACAGACGGTAATAACGAGAGCCCGACGGCGCGAGGTTACGTGCTTCCTCCAGAGAATATTAATCCGTAATGCTGAACTCGGTCTGTTGAATCTTCCAGCTCCGTATATCAGACGAAGACTACTAGGAAGCTACGAAGAAGAGCTCGGTGAGGCGAGACTCGCGAAACTTTTGCAGCAACCCGAATACTGCTGGCTGTCCGTAGCCAACTTCATGGAATTTGCTTTGCGATTTTTTTCCTAATTATTTCCGTAGACACAGGAAAGACGGACCGAAGGTAAAGCGCGAAAATTAGAAAGAGCCGAAAGACAATTAATAATAATACAGAGAAGAGAGGCAATTTGCAAAGAGAAAGAGAAATATGCAACTGCTTTCTGCCTCCTCCTTCCTCCCCCCCCCCCACTTCCTGATTATGTCTATTATTTTATTTCCGATATTCATATCTTTCCAAAGAAAGATGTGTATATAAAAATAAATTCGTAAAGAGAGACGACCACCCGAAAAAATGCTTCAACGATCCCAGCGTAAACTATACCGTGCACTTGACTGCACTGATCGAACTCTCTTTGTTTGCTCGTTCGTTCGTTCGTTCGTTCGTTCATTCGTTCGTTCGGATTGTACGGATGCGCTTTTTCATGTACCGACCATACTCGGAGCAGGTGCAGGACCGGACAGAAGGGCGAACGACCGAACGAATCCGGTTCGGGATACGCACTAGGCGAACTCATCCCTTCCTCGTTCGCGTATAATGTGGGACTAGCTTAAACTGGTTGTCGTAATAAGAAGAGAGTTCATTCTTCGCTAATAGGAATGGACGCCGGTGGGAACAAACTTTTACTTTTGATTTACTCAAGAAGAAACTGTCTCGGATAAACGAACATGGTCGGTTTTCAATTAAACGAGTTTAATATTAATTAAACATCGAGGAATATCAATATTGCCATATCATGTAATAACTCATATAATCAACATACCTAATTATTCCATTAACTTTATATTAATTTATAATAATCTTGTTTTATTATTTACAATATTAGGTACAAAATATGGAAGAAAAGAAATTTTATTTATTACAGATCTGTGTACAGAATGCCATATCACTGCGAGGAAACTTTTTGAAACGTTAATAAAAACCGTATCCTAAAAGTGATCAAATCACAATTTGAAGTACCAATGAACCGTGTGAAATTTCACGCAATTATCCGGAAGTAATGCCGTCGGGAAGTAACGCCTCCGCAGTCACTGTTAGTTTAATCGAGACGGCTTCCTTTTTTAATTCCGCGTAATGTCTGTTCCGGGAGCTAACCCCTTTTCCGAAATCTCAACGTGAAAGTTCGCGTTAACAGAACGATGGGATGTAGACATGGTTTACACCCAGCACACCTGCCTTTTGTGAAATTATAGCTCCATATTCTCTCTCACTTTTTATCGATAAAATTGTATTACATTTATTTTTGAGATTCTATAGCATATAAACGCAATTTAAAAATTTATCGAGGTCTTGTAAATACTTCTTTTTTAGATATCTTTTTATTTATGTGGACATATGCGATAAAAAATATTTTGTACTGATGTTAAAATCAATTTTTAGTAAAATTTTTTATGTTAAATTTTTAACATGTCCTAGTATCAGTTTAATATGATGTATTATTTAAATATTTTATGTTGAATTGATATTCAACATTTTTAATGTTAAAATTTATGAATAAATGAATGAGTAACGCAAAAATAACGTAATTTTAAAACGTAAATTCTAAGAAAAAAAATAAATGTGTGTATCGACATATTATAAATATTAATTTTATTTTAAAAAATATCCATAATTTATTCCATAATCCACAATTTATTTCCGAATTGTGTCGAAGAGTTACATTTTTTAATTTTAATTTTTTACATAATATGTTACTTTTTAACGTATTTATCTTGTAATTTTAAATTAATACAAAAATTTGGATTATTTAGGATAAGATGATATATCTTAAAGTTCAATATAAATTTTTAAATTGTGAACACTGAAAGGTGCATTTATCAATAAAAATAAATTGAGAATATCGGCCTCTTGTCTTTTGTAAATGTTTAATTTTTCTTTATAATAATTTTTCTTTATAATAAATTGTTTGAATTACCCGCGAAAATGTATTTCACGGTTTGATAATTTATTTTAGTTAAAAAATTCATGTATAGTTTGCTCTGTAAAAATATCAATTTTCAAACAACAAATTTTCAACAACTTAATGTGGAATGTATAAATGTATCACAAGCACTTGTTTAACTATTCATTTACTTTATTGTATTTCATTTCGATTCAAATATAATTTTTAAAAATAATTCCACGTTACACCACCCATGGTGTATTTAAAAGAAAGGAAAGTCTCAAGAAAGACTTTAGATTTTTCGCAAGAAATTTTAATCAGAATTCCTTGTTCCTTTGAATTTTCTTTCAAAACATAATAAGCCCTATTGTTCTCAGGAAATTGATCCGTGTTAAAATTTATACACGTTTCTATGTTGAATCCAGGACTATAAATATTACACCTGGATTAATCGCGTTATATTTCGTATTTGGTCTTCCATATTTTTGACCGTTATTTACATTGTTTCATAAATTTTGTCTGATTAATGGAATGGATTATCTTATTTTCCTTGAAAATAAAGTATTTGCAGATTTACATAACATCCATGATCCAATCAGGCCGAAATTATTCATCCATTTAGAAGTTTTCGTAAACAGATATTTCGCAAAATTACCATAATATCCTCACTGTATTAGCGCAAAAATGTCATCGCAAATGTTACATCTCTATTTGCCGAGCGTTACTTCGGTTCAAGCAAACAAAAGAATAAAGATCGAAATACGTTTCCCACATCGGCTATTCGAGGCTGACTTTAAAGCAACTTTTTTACGATTTATCTAGTATTGGAAAGACATTGGCGTCTCTTACAGCTTCCTCGAATGTATGTTTCTGATGATCTATTTATAACTACTGCAAAGGCTATACTCGCTCGAAAATACGTTCGCGTCCACGTATATAATTGAAAATGAAAAGATCTATCATTTGATACGTCATAAGAAAGATTAGACCATCGATAAGATATCGCCGATACTTCCAGAAAAATTTTCTTACTCGTATTTTATACGATTACTCAAAATGCTCGTTACGAAAAGATAAAAAACAATTCTTTCAATTTATTATCTTTTTGCTCTTCCGCGGTAATAAAAAATCGTCAATGCTCTTTTTGTGGGAATTTTTATATAAAAAGTATTTTACCGAGTAACCAAGTGGCAAGTGAGATAGGAAACTTTTTTAAAGAACATTTTTGAAGCGGTGGAAGTAAATTTTCCGCTTAGGAGTCCGACAAATTCCGGGTTACACCTCGGCGTGACTTTATTTGAAAGGAGAACGGAACAAACGGCGAGAGCGTGGTGGTCAGAGAGTGGCGCACGGATTTTTGCCGGCCGCGCGCGTCGAGATATCATCGCGACATATTTGCCTAGCAAAAGCTTCGGACCGAAAGAGGGTAGGAGGAGAGAGAAAGAGAGAGAGAGAGAGTCAAAAACAGAATGGACATATTGCCACGGTGGCATTGCGCCAGTCCGTGTTTCTGCAAGATATCTGAGAGCGTAAATTGAATCGTGTACTGGCTGGCGATAAATCCGAAAAGGTGCGCGCGCGATATTTCCATCCAACTCTATCAGTTCTTTTACGTTTTAATCGTGCACCGATGTATGTGTGTGTGAATATGGGGGGGAGGGATGCGCAACGATATTTATACAGTTGCGTTATATTCACGCGTGCGGAATTATCGACCAAATAGAAACACGATGACAGCGACAGCCATCTCAGCGACATAGATTGAACGTACAATGGCATAGGAAGGAGAGGGAGATATATTGCCCGATACCGATCCGAATGCAGTGACCCAATCACACGTTCAACATGGCACATTCATGAAATAATTTCCGCCTCTTTGACCGGAATATTAGTAGCCGGATATTCAATGGCGTATGCTCGTAACTCTATTTAACGCGTTTCATTCAATGCGCGCGTATCGGGAATAATAAAATCCACGCACACGAAGTTAAGTCGCCGGCTTAATTAAGCTTGACGTGGACTTAGCTGGACGACGAAACATGGCCAAATATACTAAATACAATTTCCGGGAATCGCTCATATTATACCGAGTTGTTTAATTTGTGTACACACAAAATGAACGAGTTTGGTCCAATGCGACTGATGCGATTCATAATGGCTTTTATATATACGTACATATATTGTTCGCTTTGGTCCGACTTTAATTACCTGTCTCATCAATCCTCTCTTTACTCTATTATCCAGCCGCAGATAAGACATCTGGCCGGTAATTTGAGAACTTGGAAATACGAACCGGTATTGATATTAGTTTTAGTTACGGAGTAGCTTTTAGACACGAGGAACGTTATCCGCCCGCCCGCCTTATATTTTTGCTCGATTATTATTTTTACGACAAAGTTACAACGGGGAAAAGGGAATGAAACACCGAAAGAATAAAAATTATTTTGTAAAGAGATAGAGAGTACAAATTTCTTCCTTTTGTGACGCGCGGATGATTACCAAGATTCTAAGTGTAGCTATGCAGGTGAGCGCGCCGCGAGGACGCTTTAAGCTTTTCCGTATTCCCTTGATTCCATTGCTCTCTTCTCCTCCTCTTTTTTTTCCCTTTCGTTTCTTTATTCCCGACCCCAACTGGGGTCCTTTTTCATTTCTTTTTCCCCGGCAGCGCGCTTTCAAAGAAATATCAATTTGTTGAATTATTACGCTCAAAAGCGACGATCTCGCCGCCTCTCGGATTTTATCCGTACGCACGTTCACGAAACGTCTCTCTATCTCTCTATCTCTCTCTTTCTCTTTCTCTCTGTGTGTGTATATATGTATGTGCGTGTGCGTGTGTGTGTAATTGAATACAAGATATATATATTTTGAATTAACTGTTCAAATATTTTATATAATTAAAAGCTAATGTATAAGTGTTTGTGTTTACGGAATCACGTTATTTTATGCATACGCGCCCTCTGAAGTAAACGTGCTCTAATTTCTCACGCTAATAATATAATAATTACAGAATGGAATAATATATTTTACGTGCGCTGCATGCTTATTCCCCGCGCGTATAACGCCAAAAGCGAGCGTTGTTTTTTTCCCCCATGAAACTGTGAAAAAGATATGCGAAATGAGACGAGCGTACGGCAACGGCGGCGGTGCAGAGGCCTATAGATAACGGGCCGTTAGATCGAGTTAAAATCGATAAAAGCGCATAAAAATTTGCCGCTTCACTCGATCACTCTATTAGTTTTGACGTTATCGCGACGCGATCGATCTTGTCAAGGAGTTTTCCGCGGTGTTTTTTAACTCGCGAATTAACAGCGGTACCGATTATACGATCCATTTACGTCCCGTTTCCACGTCGACACAAAAGCGGCGCGGGTACGGGGAGCCCGCCGCTGTTTCCGAGATGAGCGCAACCCATTTTTCACTCTTCCTTCTTCGAGATGCGCGGCGGTTGCCTTCGGAATATTATCGTTGGACTCCTATATACCGTCCGCTTCCATTATCTACCGCGCTACAACTACTCGAAGCTGGCCGTACCATTAAACTACGGAGGTCAATTTGTCCCCGCGCGCCACTCGACCTTGTATTACGTTCGGCTTACAGTTGGAGAATAACCGCCTCCCTGGAATTTAATCTCCTTCGTTCACGCGTGTGATTACGCCACGTTGTACTAACCTTTCATTAGCGCGACGAGGAGCGATGACTTTAAAACATTTAGCACCTGGATGTGATTGTTTAACGACCGGTGGCAATGAAATTTTAATTAAAATCGTTTAAACATTCTATTGACTTTACCGAGCAGATATCTTTTAACCTTTTAGCTACGGACGAGCTAAATGCGAAGCTCTGTCTACATACGCACAGCTCGGAACGCGACCAAGAGCAATTAAAAAGGGAAGGATTTTTGTATTTTCCTTTATATACAGAACGATGAAGAAACATAGAAGTCACTAACGCTTAATAAAAAGGTTAATGAAATTCAACGTTTTGCTATAGACAAACTTATAAAAAAATACACATTAATATGTGTCGTAGATATTTGGAACCCTAGAATAATGTTCGTAATTTTACGTACAACCCCCATATATTCCTTTCATCCATTCTAATCCACCATAGTCAGCACTGTTTCTGAACGCTAAGCTATGCTCAGCTACGTCATTAGATATTGATACGTAAATTCGTGTGCGTATCAACAGAGGATCTGACTCTGTTAAAGTTAATAATTAATTATTTGCATTTATAATGGTGAGATTATACAATAAATATCTTGTCAATAAAAGTGTGAAATGTTTGAAAATTTTGTGTTTTATGGCCCATTTTTTTGGACATAAAATTTACGCATTAGTACTGTATTATTATTCAATACTATTATTCAATAGAAATCGAGGATTAATGTGAAGGAAAGCAACCGAAGAAATGCCATTTCTTTTCTTTTTATTGTCGATGTCGATCATCATGTTATTGCGGCACTGCTCCGAGCGTCGCGCCTTAAAGCACGTAAATGGGGTTTGATCCCTATTAATTTCATAGAATAATGCGCGTTACACGCGATCGTGCCGTGGTCGGGCAGGAGAAGTGGGATGGGCGGGAAGGGGATAAAAGGCTCGTGGAAAAGCCGAAGGCAGAAAAGAGGTGGAAAACGACCTAACTCGTTCCTCTCTGTGGTCCGTTTTAATTTTCCGCGCTTTGCCTCCGAACCGTTCAACGCTTTACAACCTGCTCCGCTGCCTACCCACTTTCTTGTCCCCTTCCCCATTTCCGCGGCGATCAAAGGGCCACAATGCCGTTCTCGTATCCTACGAAGAGATCGAACGCGCATCGATACGTTCGATACTTCAACCGACGTTGATTGTCTCGCGCGCGCGCGAGAGAGAGTTGCAGAAACGAAGAAGCGTCAGAAACACGCTTATTACTCAACGTCAATTTTACGTGCCGATAGTTCCATCAAACGAGAAGAAAACGGAAAGTAAAATGCGTTAGCGCATCCATTTGTGGAATTATGGTTACGCAACGACCGAGGTATATTAAGTCCTAATAAGTGGGTTGCAATTTAACGCGCTCGCGAGAATTGCATAATTTGTATTGTAACACGCTCGCATGGATTTAATGCGCATCGCAATCATTAATCTTGAATTAGACGTGATGCGCGCGGTTGAATTTAATTTACACAGAATTATTATTTATATGGTGAGTTAACATTTATTTTTCCATTTGCGCGGAGATCCGTAACTATATGCCTACATACAGAGAAAGAGTATTGAAAAAAAAGGGAGGGCTCTCTATTATTTGTTTATTGATTTTGCTTAATACTTTAAGCACAAAATGCAAGTAAATTTTCCTGCTTATTATATTGTCGATTCACCCGCGATTACATTTAACGTTAAATATATTACATTAAATATATTAAAAATATTGTTTCGTTATAAATGATTTTAATGTAGCTGATTAATTATGAGATAATATATTTTGAAAAATTTTCCTGTTTCTCAACGAGATATTTATTTAATCATTATTCTGACGGATATAAAATCAAATTGTTAAATACAAATGGATAGGTTGTGAAACATTACAATAAAATCTATATGTTAATAAAAAATAAATACAACTAATAAAACTGCATTTTTTGTAAAGTTGAATAATTGAAATATGCTACCTAATTGAAATATTATATTTCTAATTCTTTTTTATTTCCACTTGATACGTTCATATTCAAAGAATTTTTGAATATTGCTTTTAAAAAATGAAACGATTTATATCGTATTTAATCCTGAAAAGAGATATTGAAAACGAATCTTACATTCTAAAAGTATATTCAAGCAAGAGATTGAAAGAAAAATAAAATAAAATAGTTAAATATTTACATTTTTTTTGTATTCTATTTTATAAGTCAATTTATTTCCATTCCGTATAAGTATTAGAAAATTTAATCAACCTGAACTTGAAGAAATTTAATCGACTACAATATATTTGATATTAAAATTGTTAAATAATATTATTAGCATATTATGTGTTAATGTTATTTTTAATTTTCTAAAAATTTTACTTTTGTATAGAAAGTAAATTTTAACATAAAAAGTGTAGACGTTAATATATTGTTAAATTTGAAGATAAAATGTTTTTTGCAAAAATTAACATATCATCGTTTATCAATTTTTATCAAGCTTACTCCATCTGTGATATTTTTTCTCTTATTTTTATTATTTGCAAGATAGCTCCATAAAAAGAATTCAGATGATTGATATATCTAGCATTATTAGTATTCTACCGTATAACAAGACATCGACGTGTCGATAACTAATTCATCAATATAACAAGTTCTATATTCCATAAGCTTCGTATGCATGCGAGTGCATTCTCGTACGAACAATAAATCGAGGCGAATGATTGTAGAGGAATAATACTTTAGAATTAAATACAGATCGTAATCTGTTGTAATCCATCCATTTTGAGGCAATAAATCTAGGAGATATGTTATTTATTCGTAACATATATTTTCGCAACTTGAAACATACGTACGTTTACATATACCTTACAATAATTTGATACTATTTTCACAGATCCATTATCCATTTAAAATAAAAGTTAATTCGTTACTCACTGATACAACGCTCAACAGTAGAGAGTTGTAGATTACATTGCAGACTACGTTAAATTGTAACACGTAAAGATAACATATAAATTATAACAGCGACCAAGATTTACGAGTAAAATTAAAACAAATTTAAATAATTTACTGAATATTACTGAACTCTTTTTTGTAAAATAATTATCTAGTAACATGAAAATGAATTTCTAAGAAAGTATTTTTTTAACATAAGCTTTTATAATCTTTAATAAATCTTCACGTATTTCTAACTTTTTTTTCTAAAAGCTGCCATGGATTTAGAAATCCATTCAAAAGACTTTTAAATAAGTTCCTCTTTTTTCAATAAAATAACAGAAATCTTTATTTTTCTTATTACCTTAATTTAAACACAATAGAAACATTCTTCGCCTCTCCCGGTCTCTCCCGTCTCTCCCCGTCTCTCCCGGTTTCTCCCCGTCTCTTCCCGGCTCTCCCGATCTTTTTTCGTCTCTCCCCGTCTCTCCCCGTCTCTCCCGGTCTCTCCCGGTCTCTTCCCGTCTCTCCCGTCTCTCCCGATCTCTCCCCGTCTCTCCCGGTCTCTCCCCGTCTCTCCCGGTCTCTCCCCATCTCTCCCCGTCTCTCCCGGTCTCTTTCCGTCTCTTTCCGTCTCTCCCGATCTCTCCCCGTCTCTCCCGGTCTCTCCCCGTCTCTCCCGGTCTCTCCCCGTCTCTCACGGTCTCTCCCCATCTCTCCCGGTCTCTCCTCACTCGTGAAAATATTGCCAATTATGATCGTGCAAGCTAACTGCACAATAGAATAGGACTCTCAATATTATCGCCGCATTTTACGATGAAAGAATAAGATATGAAAAGCGAAATCGCACGAAACTACAACGTTTGTCCGATAACCATGACGTCTCGGAAATTAAAGCAATGTACGAATCTCGAGGTGGAAGCAATCCAAAAATCGCGCGACGAACCTTACACGCCACCCGCGGTGACCGCGCTACACCTGTTGCTAAAAAAAATTATATACTCTCGCGATTTTTTTAAGACGATTATTATTCCGTGCTGCGCGAGCTACATGTAAGTAAATAAACACAACAGGTAAAATTGAAGATAAATATGCGCGAGATGAATTGAACGATTCTCGGAAATATGTCTCTTCTATTATCGATATATTATACAAAAGCTTAGTAGAACGTTGAATTACGCATACAAATGTTACAGGATAATCACGGCCATAGTCAATTGGAATGGATTAGTATTCCGAGTTTATTATTAATCGCATACGCTGACAATTATTGATTAAGCAAATGTTCGCAGGGAAAGATCGTGCGCACAATATATCGAGTAAATTGCGAATCGCGAGCCAGTTACAGATACTTATTCATAAGGAACAATCGCGTTTCGCGAGAGGTAACGCGGTAACGATCCGCGGAACAGTTTACACCGCTACTTTTCCATTCCGTCGCGCGCGCACGCGTTTGTATGTAAAATAAAAATGTATACGCGACGGCACGAACTGTTATGCGTTAAGCGCTAAACGAGCGTTGTCGAACGACGAGAGAACGACCGCGCGCCGCGTGCCAGCGAATTTGAATTCCACCGTCTCCGGAATACACTTAACGCGCCGTGAAATAAATCGCGACAATTATCTAATCGGACGGGACGACGACGTGCCGAGAAGTTATTCCTAACGAAAGATCGCGCGCATTTAGCGCGGTTCGCCGTACCTGCCGCTACCGCATCTCGAGAGATAATGAAACAACAATGTAAGCGGTTCTCTCGTCTCTCCGTTCGTCGACTCGAATCTCGACGCTTACCGTAAACACGACGTGATTGAATCTATACAGCCTGCGTTGCACGAGACTTGAGCAAACGCGCGTATTATCTCCCTTGGTTCGCAATTGTTCCCAAATAATTGTCTGTTGTCAGCATTTACGATTGATTAACTCTTGCAATTAAGTCGTAAGTATGTGTCGAGGCGAGGAGTTATTTAATTTCTTGAAATTGGCATATTGCTTGAGATAGAAATCATTCATCTCGTTTTGTGACGTTTACACGCGATTATTACTTCTTTGACGAGGATACCTCGTTCGAAAATATATTTCGCGTCGCGATACATTGAATTTTCTGCTTAATAAAACGTAATTTGCCGCATTATTGTCAGATCGAGAGCGCGGAGTAATTCACGAATCGTCGAATTATACGATTCAAGTTACAGAAAGCCTTGATAATCGCCAATTATTCGTTTATTAATAATACCTACGTTTCTCGCGAGATTTATCGCGGCTCGTGTTTATTGCAATACTGAATTGTATATTTTTGGATGATTCATTGTACGTAATGAAGCATCGCGCGCGATTAACTTCGTATCCTGTAAAGACCCGCGATTGTCATATTACAATGATTAATGTGCAATCGTAATCAACGATATTTTCATATGAATGTCGAGTGAGTGCGATGGAATCTAAGAGAAGAGGCATTGAGCAACAATATTATAAATAATGAAGAAACGAGTTCTGTACTATTTATACAATATATTATCATAGTTAGATAGTAACTAGTTAAAAAGTTAAACAATGAAGTTGGACAATGAATAACTTTTAACTTAGTTAATTTTGAAATCTCTCGTACGTAATAATTATGTTACATATTTTATTATTACTTAAATAAAAATGAGAATAAAATTTTACTTGTCAAATTGTATAAAAGTTTTGAGAATAATTTGTTAAAAAATTCTATTGTTTTGTATCAATTTTTTTTTACTTTTGAAAAAAAAACATTTTGGATATATTATTTTTTACGTGGATATAATTTTTAAATACATGCGAGATAAAATCCACGCTACGTTTTTCGTGCCTCATAACATGCAATTGCGTTTACGTAGTTATTTCAGAATGGCAGAAAAATAAGTACAGCACGAGCTACTCCGCAAATCAACGTCTCGTCTCTCGAAACGCCATCGTTCCCAACAAATAAGTAATTGTTATCCGTCTGCGCGATCAATTAACATTAATTGTTTATCCGGTAATACGTTAAATATTTCACAATGGCTGCTGTACGGAGCGCCTGACGCGGGTTTACGGCGCGTCGTGTTGCGTTTCAACGTTTTGCTTTGTTTACGTCCGTGATTCGATCCGGCAGGTAGCGGCAATAGCGCGTTGTTTTCTCGAGTCGTGGCCGCGACAAGTACGCGGAGACGCCAGATGATCTTTCGTTACGAGTAATTTGTATCATCCCGTATGATTAGATATATATCTCGCGGCGATTCTATACGGTATAGAATCCTGGGTGATCAGAGAGTCATTGAACAGCCTCCTCTGATTACCTGTCAATCACGTAATCATAGTGCCATGCTGTTTCCTTACTTTATCTAATTATTATAAGACAAATGGTACATATATATAGAAATAGAATAGGCTGTAAGTATGGAATTTTTGTAGCGTATAAACGCGGTGGTAATAACTCGTCGAACACAAAATTATCATAATGGGATAAGCATTTCTATTTCTGTGTAAATATCTAGAATTGCATGTAAACTTAATTTAACTTCTTTAAAAGTTGCATGGTTTGTTCTTCTCAAGATGTTTTCCTTCTTGTTTAAAAGAAAGTAAATATCTATGTAAAGTGTTTTGTGTACTACCTGAAAACTCATTTTTTTTTGTTTATAATACTGATAGAGAAATGTGTGTTTGTGACTATATTTGCATAGTAAAATAATTATAGTCAGAAATGTCATATTTCTGTAGTAATAATTACCATAATATTAATAATAATAACCATATGCTATATTTTAAACCTGTATAATTTATAGTACATTTTTTTCAAAGTTGGCTATAAGTATGTAGTTATTATTAACATTAATTTAAATTATTTAAAAATGACATTTCTGACTATAATTATTGTACTATTCAATTATAGTCACAAATGTCGCATATTTTTTTATCAGTTTAGTATTCTATTGAAAACATAATAGCGGTTTCGAAAGATATTGATTGTGAAATGATGTCTCTTTCTCTCTCTCTCTCTCTCTCTCTCTCTCTCTCTCTCTCTCTCTCTCTCTCTCTCTGATTGCTTAAGATTCTAGTGTATTCGTCCATTTCATGGCTTCTGCAGTATGCATATAAGTTTTTTAATTCACCGATTGATCAATCGCATTATACGCGAATACAATTTTCACCGCGAAAGCCGCATTTGCGCATCACGCGATTGATCGATCGGGGAATTAAAAAACCCGCGCGACGCAGCCCGTATGGATTATCGGAGCGCAGCTAACTTCAAGTGGCATTTACGTTCCCGCGTGTACTTCGTGCTGTTGCGTACTACAACATACAGCTGTATATTACAATCGAGCGGGTAACAACTGTTACGAACTATTGCTTGGATCGTCTCTCGAAACACGATAGTTCCTTACGAATAAGTTAACCTCCTGCATTTCGTAAATATGTACGTAATATATATATATATACGCTATTTGTAGCGGCTGTCACAGAGCGCTCGGCGGCGCGTACTTGCGTTTCAAGGTTATGTTGTTCTCTTTGCGTCCGCGCGGCTAGACGATGACTTCAACTCCGAATCGAGTGCGGTGGTCGTTATCCTCGTGAAGCGAAGCATTTCGCGTAATATAAATTCGACGTTTGTACCCGAGTCGAAATTTCATTTCCATTTTCGACCTCGGTACCTTCAATCTGTTCTTAGACTTTTAGACTTCTACTTCGTGTCTCTAAATGGGCACAAAATTTCCAACTTTCGAGGTTAAATCGGCGCAATCCCTTGAATTTCTCCACACATCTAATTATAGCCACTAAGTTTAAGTATAGTATCAGATGATACGATCTAATTTTGAGATCGAAAATGGAAATAAAACTTTGACTCTCGGATATATTTGTAATGCAGAGAAAGTCGCTACCGACATAGACTTCTTAAAGCGACACCGCTTACGTCTCGGAAAATAACGTTGCATCGCTAAAAATTTCCCTACGATAAAACGCGTGTTTCCGAAAATAATTCCACTCACCTCGCGCATGCTTATCTTTAGCTCGTACGTTTATTCACTTAACTCTAATAATAATCGCCTTAAACGCATCGCGAGAGTATATAATTTTTTTTAACAACAGGTGTAGCGTCGCCGCGTAATAAATGGATGATTTTTTTTAATTGCCACAAGATATTCTTTGTATATTACGTTTTCGAGACAGGTAGTTGCGGGTAGCCTTTGCGTACATCACAGTTTCATTGCGACTTCTCTTATCTCCCGCCGTAAAATACAACATACAGTTAATATCGGGAGTGTCGTCTCATTTTATTGTGTAATTAGTGCGCGCTAATTAACAGTGTTTCCGCGAGTGAGCGCGACGAAGGAATCCGAGAGGACGAGGCGGCCTGGGGAGGCATCGGGCGACGGCGGAGCAACCGTAAGGTGAATACTTTATTTTGCACGAGTATTGTTTTTATTATTTACTCCTTGTGATATCGATTGTTCGCCGCTGTTGAATAATTTAAATAAAAATTAGAGCGAAAGGCTTTATATCTTTTGGAATCTTATAAAATTTTACGCCGAGAAAGTATGTGTCTTGGAAATTATAATATTTTTTGGCTATTTGAAAAACTTTCTGATGTACACGATAGCCATTTGTTGAAATGTCAATTTTGATACCGCTGTAATAATTTTTGTGTTGTCTTTATGTTACAGTTTCAACATAGTTCGACGATAGTTTGCAACACAGTCTACAACTCCGCTGCGGTGAATCGTATCGGTGAGTGTTATACTACCTTTTATTTTAATTCGAGAGAAATGGATTCGTGTATCGGGCAGGGCGCAAGAGAGGAATGTTTCAAAGATAAATGTATCTTATAGATTTATTGTTTTTAAATGAATGGGCTAGTAGGAGATTATATACATATATTAATATACTCAACAATCGATATATTCATATATAACGAATGTATGTATGTGCAAAATTGAAAAACAGATTATTATCAATGCATCATTTGCTGATTTTATTATTTATTGGAACGTTCTATTATTTCGTACAATAAAATTAATTATAAGGTTTCTTAAAATTTGTGGGATCTTAAGTGTAAATAAATATTTTGTAAATGGAATACTACTCACATTTACACTTAATATATAAAACCAAATACATATATATATTAACTTTTTTAGCAGTCTATTTTATTCTTTAGATAAATTGATTATTAACCGTAATGAAATTTTGTTGAAGCCAGTAAATTTTTCATCACACATTCGAATTCTTTATATAAATTATATAAAAGTGGATAGATTATATTATATTAGCTGATTACGAATTATCTCAAAATACTTAATATTGAAATATATATAATTTCCGATAAAGTAAAATAATTGCAGTAACTTATTCAGTATTGTAAATAATTTATTGATTCAGTCAACGTTGATTGTTTGATTAGAAGGAAATTAGGATCTCGATATTTTCGTATTAAAATTTCTGTCTTTAATTAATCTTTAAAATGCGAATACTTTTAAAATATGAAAATTATTCTAATATAGTGTGAAATTCGAGAGAGAAGAAAGCCTTATGTATTATGTATTAAGTACATACGAAAACGATTCGCGAGAAATCGTGAAAACAATTGGACTACGAGCACTTCCGACCGCATATTCCGATCGTTGGAACTATCGACTCCGTCGCGTATACTCTTCGATGCACTCCGCGCCATTTGGTCGAGGCACCGTTTCTCGGGCCGTAAAGCAGGAGGAACCGAAAGCATATTGAGCACTCGTTAGGAGAATCGTCATAGTGCCGTCGAGTACTCGTGCGACGACGTACGACGACGATCAATCACAATTTTCCGCGTTTCTCGCCGATGCACGGTCGCATATACGTAGGCACGTTCTACTTCAGAGACTAAGGAGGTCGTTGAACCGTTTCCATAACCACACGGCTACATCCAAAAGTACATGAGAATTGGAGTGAAGCGGCCCGTGGCCATGCGCTTAGAAACGTAAACGGACGACGTGAAGAGATAAAGGGACTGCAGCAAGATCACAGGTGGATCCTGCGGAAGAGAGGGGGAGAAACAGGGTGGGATATGCGCTGCTAAAGAGAAATGTAGACAGACACGAGGGGAGGGAGAGCGACGAAGATGGAGAAGCAGAGTATTCCGATGTTGACAATGGGATAGACCGGGGGGTACGGGAGACGCGGCAAAATTTGGAAGCGAGGGAAAGAGAAAGGAAGCGGAGAGATAGGAAGCGAAAGACGCAGGCGAGAGGAGACGCGGAAGAAAGAATACAATGCCAGAGCGAGAAAAGACCTCGGTGACAAACAGTGGACCGTAGTCAGCCGTACAGAGCAACGCTGCTGGATGAATATATATCGCGATGCGACTTCTCTCTCCTTCTCTTTTTTGTGTCTCTTTCTCTCTCTCTCTCTCTTTCTTTCTCTCTTGGGAACCAAGAATAACGCTTCTCTCATCTATTCTCTCCACGCGGTTATTACAGGCAGCGTGCCGCTAGTTTTGGATAAAAACCGGGATGACACAAAGAGGGACGGCTTAAAAGTTCCAAACAGAAAAAGACGACCGATCGAAAAACACGCGAATACTTCGCGCTCGCTCGGGCTTATACTTCGCGTTTATATTGAATCCCGCCGGTTATTCCGAGTAAGGTAGTGACCAAAGTTTCAGACTCTTAGTTTGCTGATGAACAATTTTTTTCCCCCCGCTAATTAGGCTCTCCGAATTCAGCGCGTTGATTCTCAACGGAGAGGGCATGAAATTTCATGCAATACTCTTTTTCTTGCGCGTATTCGCGCAAATAATTTTCCATTCGGGACTTTTTTATTTCAGAAATGCGAAAATGATCTCACGTGTATTTATTTACGAGAATATATTTTTAAACTCATTATTCATGATACATTCTTTTTTAAAATATACACCAACTTTCCACGTGTTAACAACGTACGGATACGGCAAGCTCATTACCAGCGCGCATTTGATGTTTTAAAATTGGAAAAGTCTCATTTTAGCCAGACTTAAATTTAAATTTGGAAATCTTGATTAGAAAAATGTTTTCGTTTCTTACTGATAGTAGACATTATAATAGTGCAATAATACGTAAATTGAGTAAGATCGCTGTCTGGGGAGCAATCTCAAAAGTGGTTCTTAAAGTCTTTCCACGAAAGTCTGTACAAAGTAAAACAAATTCTTTTAAGCTATTGTTAGAAAGTCTTAGCAAAGAGTCAAAGAAGTACCGTTTACTTCCGTAAACGAAAGAAGAATTTGAGGATCTATTTCATTAGTTACTGTATTCTATTTCTCCATATCAGAATCAAATTTAATTCAAATGATAGAGAGAGATAGATAATATGGAAATGGAGTATTCGCTGAGATGTACCGCGTTTTGAACACATTCGGATTCCGCTGGTGTAATGTATCTTGAAACGCGTCGGAATACAGCCAAGATCGAAGGGGAGAAATTACGTTCCAGTATGCCATCGTCGCGCGTAGCAATAACAACGTTACGTGTGAAAATGGAGTGGCAAGGTGATGCGAGGGCGGACATAGATCGTTATGCATTTGCTGCATCGAGGTGAATGTAAGGCCGACGCGATATTCGCGATATACGAATGCGGACGGATGGCGATGCGCAAACCATTTTCATCGCATTCACCGAATGTAATTCAATCAAATTTTTTTGCTGGGACAATTAAAATTGAAAATAATTCGCTGATAAAAACACGGTCGCTCCCTAAAGTGAGAATCTGTCTATCGCGAAATGTTAACCGTTGACCTGAAAATTATCGTCGGTTGTATAAGGCTTTTCTTCCTTTCGTATGCTCGCAAACGCACCCTCTGAATAATGTAGAAAGCCGCAACATACATTACACGAATAAGCTCGGATACGCAGAAATGAAGCCATTGCGTTGCGATACTCAAAGTAGATGGTACCATTGATATCAAGCCGAGTTTGGTCTACTGTAGCCGCTTGAAAATTTGCGTTTACACATCTTCGATGTAGTCGTCGGGTAATTCTGCAGCTCAAAGGGGAAAGAGACTCTGTGGACCGAGTCGAAACTTTGGTTCCTGCCGTTTCAACTTGGTCTCGAATGTGTCTCGAATGCATTTCGTCTCTCGATCTTCTATCTCTCCGACGGTAACGTCTGATACAGTGATCGTCAACTTTTTCGATTATCGTACTCTAGAATTCACTTTGAGCCATCGACTCGAAGTTCTAGAAAATTCAAAGCTCACAGTTGGAAAGATCCTTCGAAAATCCTACGTGTTTTCGCACACTAACCATTTACTGCAATTCCCTTTATTCGTACTAATACTCGATCTATATATTTTAGCTTCTCCGCTCGCGGCAAAGAATAGCGGCAAATGGCACAAAGAGCAATTTAAATTAACTTCGTTGATATTTATTAATTAAATCTTGGAACGACAGAATTATCGTCGTATTTATATTGCTTACGTTTGCTAGTTTATTGCTAAAGCCATCGCGCGCAAAATAAACGCTGGCTGTTATTTCTTCCACGGAGATGGGAATTCCACGATCGGCTAACGATCGCTCCGCAACTAATGCGGTCGGGCTATAATGTCGCCGTGAAATTAGATCGCTCGCAATAAATTAAATCGTAGCGCGGACGACGGAAGGTGCAAAATGGAGACGGAGAGCGGAAAGCGACGCAGAACGCGACGCCGAGCCGCCGCCGCGTCGGTAAAGTTCTTAACTGCGGCTCCGTAACTAAGTTGCCACCGTGCTCGTTTGGAACTTAACCGATGAATAACTGCAAAATAATCAGCTTAAATATTCATGCTCTGCATTTGCCTTTGCTATGCTTCCCTTGATATCGCCAAACGATTGCTTCTCCTTTTCCATCGGTCCCTTTTCGAGATACGAGACGAGAAATATGTGCTTCCGATATATTCATGTATACAGGGTAACCTACATCTTAATCTATAAATGGATGTATTTCAGGAGATACTTTGAATTTGAAAAAAAGATGTACGGGAGTTAAGGGAGCTATCGAATAAAATATTTAGAAGCCACAGCGGTTTTGCTATAATTTGCCACGTGGAAATGGCACATGCAGAAATATATCAATTTCGTCTTAAGAAAAGCGATTATTCAGATTTTTCTTCTTTTAAGTTACGGTTACTTTTTTTAGAATATTTCTCGAATAATACTTTTAAAATACATTTAATTATTTATTTCCAACAGGTAATATTTACTTAAACATTTTTGCGTGCATACAGAAAAATACGTACCGTAAATATTACTTGAATTAAGCATAAAAATTATTTACATCATAAATTTTAATAATTTAATCAAGAGAGAAATCAAATTAAAACAAATACTAAATTTGTTTATTATACATATATCTTATATATCTGGCTTTTCCAGCTTGATACAATTTTGTAATATTTTCTCGAAAGAATATAAATTCTCTTTTTGCGTACATGACAATAGGATTTTCTTCAAATTTTGTGATGAGTATATTTA